>NC_083628.1:5401043-5701043 GCF_963584025.1 Labrus mixtus | reverse complement strand
TGGAGTGATTTGGCCCCAACATGATTTATCCACTTTACCAAGTACAATTATGAGACTTTGAGTGCCAATAACAGAAATGTCATGTTATTTTAGGGATCGGCCAGGTAGGTATTGCTCATTGGGTCTGATTTACATCTAACATTGTTATCTGCGAATGATTTGAGGTTGTAGTTTGAGTGGTTTATATGTTGAGTGTGACCGTCTGTGTCTTTTTGTAATTCTATCCCATAGGCCCTCCAGATGTGGAGCAGGCTTGTGAGCCAAGTGTGCGCACCTGGAGTCCCAACGCAGGAATCGAGCAAGGTGTTGTCGGCCTGTCGGAATGCCCCCTCCAAGGCTGCATGCTTCAGCTGGAGTTCCTCTACCCGCTGGTTCCAGACTCCCTGACTGTGTGGGTCACTTTCTTCAGTCCCGAGGAAACGGCACTACCAGCAATCCACAACATCTTACTACTGACTGTCAGGGGGAACAACATTTCTTTGGGCCCCAGTAATGTCTTCTGTGACACCCCACTAACTCTGAAGCTAGACATAGAGGAAGAGGTGTACGGGGTTCAGTTTTTCACAATGGAACAACACCTTGAGATTGATGCCACCCTCATGGCATCCAAGCCAGACTGTGCACTCTGTCGGCATTGCCAGCCACTTCGCTACCACCTATTGCGCCAACCTCCCTTTAACCATGCTCCACACGGTCTTTTGTTGAATGAACCTACCCGACGATACACAGACAGGTGAGTAAACTGATGGATGGATATTAATGCTCACAGATCTGAATGTGTCAGCCAGATGCATAAGACTCCATATGGTTGTGTCTTTGTTTTGGTTTGAAAGCCAAGCATTTAAACAGAGGAAGATAGTCTGAAGATACATTGCACATGCTTTAGTTTGAAAAAACTAACAAAGCATTTAGTTTTTATAAGTTTAGAATGGCTGAGTGACTGCCATTTGGCTTCCTGCTTAAGTGATGTTATTAGGGTATTTTGGACGCCCTAGTAAGAAGCCGTTTGTCTGTCTGTGGAATGCATCCACAAAAAATATTGGTGTAATACCAGATATCCTTCCCAATACCCCCAGGAGCGCTAGCTAGCCACCACTGCTATTGCAGTTTCAAATCTCCAGTCCAACATTTGTTTCCTATGTCACAGGTCAATGCCTGCCCACATTTGTTTTTTTCCATGTTCCATGAAGCAAAGGCAAACAGATGGCTTGTTAAAGGTATTATCTGCACACTGTGGTGAGAGTTTAGTGCTTTGCTTTCATGGAATTTGCTGACTCGATAAAGATTGTGCTATACATGGCACCGCTGCGTGTTATGCCATCTCACTATCGTGCTGTCAGCGCGGTTCACATGAGAAGGAAAGTGCTTGATAATGGGCGAAAGGGTGAGTATGCATGTTATGCAAGATTGAGTGATGATACCCAAGTTGCATTAAGTGGACTTACACAATTTCCTGATTGTGTGGCAGTGACTGGTAGAAGGCTGTCTGCAGTAAAGACGTATTTATTTGGGGTTTGGCACACTTCAGTGATTATTGATGTACTGTAGGTAGTTTCGTTGCTGTGGTATATTATACTAGCTGTGGTTGCATTCCAGTGGTGGTGGTCAGTGGCACTGGCTGACTATTTTCTGTAGTGAGAGCATATGGGATCTTGTCTCTCTTAAGAATTCTAGCCACCAATTTCTTTAACATGTTCCAATTTAGAATAAGTGCAACACCGTAAAATATACAACATGAGATATATTGCTCTGTTTATTTAGTAAGCATTTACTTAGAAAAGTTGGGAATAAAAAGTAATGATGCAAACAAGAGAGAGCATTGTAAAGGGATACTTTGTGGGGATGGTTAACTCCAATGTTTGAGCATCAGTAAATGGTAAATGCATTGATTTAGTGTCTTACTCTTTTGAGAGGGAAACCAATACATTCATATTTTATATTTTGTGCTTTGGGATCTATCTGCATTTCATTGCTATACTCAAACCAAAAAAGAAATGACTGCAAGCAGGTTCAAGAAGGTACTTTTAAACACATTTTTCTAAAAAAAAAAAAAAATAGATGTGTCCAAAAGGAGACCCAAAAGTCAAACTGTCTGACACATTGTTCTAATGGCTAACATGAAGCCCCATCGCACTCAGTGTGTCACAACAAACATAGCCTTTGACATGGCAAAGGAATAGAGCAAAGTTCACTCAGCTGTTTTTCACACGCCAAAAATCTGACGTTAAGTGCTCTGTTTGATCGCCTCGGCCCAGCTGCTGAAATGCTTTGTTGACCACACAGTAAGCTGCTTCTTCTTGCAACATGTTTCGCATGGGGTTGGATTGCGCGATGGAGGTCTAGATGTGGGGGGTGATTGACCTCCCGCTGTCGGGCCACTGGCCTTCACCTGAGCCGGGGCAAACTGAGCAAGAGGACAACTGACATCTTGGCTTCTTTGGCTCCATCCATGGGTGGCGGTTTGTTTAGAACGGCTAAGGGCTGGGAGGTCAGTGTGACAGAGTAAATTATGGTGGGAAGTAAGAAGGGTGAAGTGAAGAGGAGACGCATGGGGTGGAAGGTTGGACCAGTTGGGGGTAAATCATTGCGAGGCTCAAGGGGGCCAATAGGTGATGGAGGAGAACATTAGGGGGTCGAGAAAGTATGAAGAGAGAGGGTAGAAGGATGGGGTTGGTTTGACCCCATTCCTCTGAGGCACCCTGGCCCATTGGCTAATCCTCTTCCTGATGTGGGATTCAGAGCTGTCATTCAGTCAAAGCCGATCTCAGAGCTGATGTGAAGAGACCTCCCAGCCAAAAGAGAGAGAGGGCAGCTCCCACCACTATCACCACTACCACATACCCCCGCTGTAATTGGTCTCCTCCTTGGCCCTAATCAACTCTTGCCCATTGTAGCCCAACACATAAAGTCAGCTGCAGCTTGAGAACTCAGTTTACCTTCTGCCTACTTTTAAAATGATGGGTCAAGATCTGAATGTTTGTTTGCAATTGAGAAAAAGTCTGTGCAAGACAACTTACTTTCTGGAACCAGCAAATCCATTTACACGTGAAAGAAGTGCAACATTTACCAAATGATGCTGTTGGATTGGGAGCCACATCTGAACATGGAAAGAACCTGCCAGAGAGAATTTTTATTCCATTGGTATTGTCAACAACGATAAAGTTATATATCGAAATTTAAACTGCATTCATCCTGAATTTAGACCAGCTTTTAGCGTCAGTGTAAGACAAAATCAATATTTTAAATAAACTATGAGAGATTTGGCAACACTTTTAGTTTCCTCATAAATGTTAATTCCCTCTCATCACTCATTGATTTTGCTTCTTAACATCCTGCCATCCCCCGCCCTTAAAGGAAGTTGGACATTTTGAAATGAGCCTTGCGTAATCCTCCTAATATGAAACATATTCTTGGGTTGCAGACAGAGTGAATAGTGTAGTCCTCGTGGGGAGTCTTAGGATGTCTGGTGCACTCACCAGGATTTCTCCAGCCCTCCGTGTTCCAGGATATAACACAGATAAATTATATAGGAATCAAACGGGATGTGAAGAAGGAAGATTTAATTTCTTGGGCAGAGGCTGCAGGTGATACATTTTAGACTAGAGAAGTTGCATTTAAGTCACTAAAGAGACTTATCAGCAATCTATTTCATTATTAAAAACAAATTTTTTTTGTTTTATGTGTGTTTGCAAATTTGTGGGCATACACAATAAATGCACCATGGTAAAGTACGGCTTTGGCTGTGAGCTGGATGCAAGCTGTAATTCAGGTAAGTGGTAAAGAGGGAACTGCTGTATCAGGCTCTCTGTCTTTAGTTCAATGTATGACCCGCCAATGTCACAAAGATTTGGCTGTGAAAGAATTAAAACTGACTCTAACCCCGTCTAACAAGAACGATGTATGTACCTCTTTTAGCGATAAACATTTGTTTATTTGTTGGTGTAAAATGGCAGTGAAACCTCAAATGCATGTCAGCTGCCATGCTTAGGGAGGGAGAATTGCCCTGTTTGTTGTCCTTGCAGGCTCAATTATGATATTTTCTCAACTTCCTTAAATTTATCTGCTTTTCTCATCTGGGCTCTCTCAGCCAAGAGCAACAAACAGCTACAGAACGGAAACACATCCATATGCATGCTCACACATGAGCCTAGTGCGCACATAAGTGAAAGGGGGAACACACACACACAGACGATCGCAGACACCCACCTGAAACTGTTCTCGCGCTCAGTAGGAGACACATCCATTAGCACCATGCTCGCATGTAAAATCACCTGGTGCTATCAAAACATGTTTGAAAGGCATATTACCGTGCCTGACTTTGAGCTTGAGCCAAGATAAAACCTCTGTTCCTGCAGGGCTCCATAAAAATGAAGGTCTGGATGCACCAAGAAGCATGAATTATGAAATCTTAAGGTGTGAAACTTTGTCTGTGACTTCATAAAAGCTATAAAACTTATTAGGTTACAGATAACAGTGTTTTCTTTGAATTCATGTGTACCACTGTTCCCGAACTAGCGAGACAAACTGATAATGCTAGCTGTAAACACCCCAACACAGATTTATTTTTTATTGATGTCCCTGTCAGTCTACATGTCAGTCTATCAAGAGGTGAGAATCGATAGCACTGTGATACTGTACTGTCCCCTAAACAATGAGCTTTTTCATATCCCGTGGTTTGCAAAGCTAATATCAGAAATCCTGCCTCTTCTTGGTTCTGATTGGCCGGTAGAGGAAGAAGTGACATTGATGCGCTGTGTTGTTCCTCAATGTGAACTATTCTCAGCTGAGATCACTGTGAGCTTAGCGACAGAAAACATCTGATGACTACCATCCTTTGTGTTTGGGACGTTGAACACTTCAAAACCCTGAACTTCACTGGTTTTGAAAATGTGTGCTGTCAGCGCAGGATTTGATATTACACACTGTGCATTCAGACTCAACGCAGTTTTCCTGAAAGCCACCAAAGTAATGGGAACACAACTGAATTTATGCGCAGATATCTCTGATATACAACACTGTTTGATTACCTTCAGTTATATCTACAAATGGAATTCATGTGCTTTCTTGCTGAAAAGTAATATCTTGCACTTTTTTTTTCCTTGTCTATTCTGTGTTTGCTCTGCTCAAAGATAAAGTCTCCCACAGCTTGACTTTTCCAGGGGCTAAACTAATTCAATTAGTGGGGGCATGTTTGAGTGTATCCTGGAGTTCCACTAGCATGAGCCAACATCGCAGAACAGGACACACTGAGGTATAAAAGAGACTCTGTCAGGTCAAACATTCTGTGTTGATAATAATAAGGCCAACATAAATATCTCATCCTAGGCATAGTTTTTCACTGTGGGGGGGGAAAAAAAAATCATTTTGTTACTTGATCTTTCGGTCCATCAGTTTTTATATTAGGAAAGCACGGTCAACTTCAACTTGGTCTACTTTTATCTGCTGGAATGTGATGAACAAACATGGCAGGCATTGAGAAATGAAAATGAGGGGAGAAAACAAAAGCAATGGATCATTGTCAGACATGTCGTGAGGAAAATAAGCATTGCTGTCTTCAAAATAAATCACTTGAAGACGGGCAAGATCATGCGTACTTAAGAGCAAACATGAACTGGTACACCTCAGGCCATTTTTTTGTGTTCATTGGTACATAAAAAAAATGTCTACTTTATTAAACCTGTCTTTTAGAACATTCTGGTATTATTGGGCTGCAATTATATATAATGAACAGTACTTTTCTATCTTAATGGACAAAAATGTGCCTCTCATTCACCCATTCAAACACACACACTAAAACACACAGGCACTCACGCACTGATGGCAACCAAGCTGGCATGCTAGCAACATGTGATTCATAAGTATGCCCTCATGTTAATGTGAGCGGTACGATATCGCTGCATGCATGTCACTGTAGTTACATCACCGCAGAGGGCATTCCAAAATGAGGCATACTGTACTTGATGGTCCACATGAAATGATCTAACTTACTGCTTCTATTTAGCCCTATTTACTGATGTAACCCTCGGATATACATGATTCCTGCCGTCTACTTTACCAATACAAGCCATGATTATACACAACAATCATACATTTCCATCTACTTCAACTTGCATTGATTAACAAAGAGAACTTGTATCATGCACATTCCACAGCTCGTTTTCTCAATGGTCCCAACAAAGCCGTTTTTTTTAAAATGAAGCTCCATTATTCTGGGGGCATCTTTTTACCACAAACCTTTTCTATTGTTCCACTCCACATTTTTATTGGACACATTTTCTGGGACTTTGTTTCCAATTTCTTCGGTCTTTAGTTTATTAAGAAATCTATTCTAGTTCTTCAGTTAAACCATTCTTCCACACATGCACCTGCACAAACATCCTATGAGCACATAGTGCCTTAAAAGACATTACTTTAATAAACATTTTAAACATGCCTTCATTGATTATATGAAGCGGTCTGCGGAAGAGAAAGCAACCAAATGCTTTCCTCTTCGTTATTTTATTGAGTGCAGCGCTCTCTGTGGGGACACACACACAGAAATTTGATAAATGGATTCTGTGTAATAAAAAAAAGTAGAGATGGAAAAACAGAGACAGACATGTAAAACAAAGTGAAAAATCCAGCCAACAAACTTTTGTCAGAATCAACAGGAGTATCGACATACTACCTTAAAACCCTCAACAGACTTTTTGCCCTTTTTGTGGGAAAAATAAGCCAACAGCTGCACAAAGCCATCATACCAGTATTTATCTGTTACAAGGTTGAAAGTAGAATCAGAAACTGCTGGGTGTTTTTTTTTCCCTATCACAGGTCATTTGCAGCGATCAGGGGGCATATGTCACGTCTGAATCCTCACAGAACCTAGGTCTTCTGTCTTGTTTAAACACACGCTCACAAAAAAACAATTGGTAGGGTCAAAAACTCTGAAAGTGAAAAGAAAAAAAAGAAAACCATGAAAGAGGAAACCATGACCATAAGCGACAAATCAAAACTCGAAATGAGACACCAAAACTGTAAGCAAAAGGGGGAAAAAATAAGCAAAAAAAACGGAAAGAAAACTGTAAACGATGCAGTCACAAATGAGAGTGCTGATGTGAAATCAGTTATCCTGTTTTTATTGTTCTATTCACTGCAGTCAGTTAATAAAACTGAATACAAGATGTGTTGTGCCTTTACATGTTCTCATTATTATCATTAGTACCAACATTTATTCTTAGCTCTGTTTCTTGTTACGTTAAAATGATAAAACTGAAAGAATCCCCGATGTGTGTAGTTCACTTGATAAGTGGCTAACAGCATGTAAAGGCAAACAACAGATCACAGAGATTAAGCATAATCAGTGAAAGTGATAAAAACAGGACAACTCGTTTCATAATAGCACCCTCACTTGTACAGTATTTTCTACTTTACAGTTTTCTTTCCTTGAGTTTTGTTTTTGTTGCTTTGCTTATGGTTTTGGTTCCTCACTGACGGATTTGATTCTTTTCTTTTTTTTTTTTGTTTATGGTTTTGGTTTTCTCATTTATGTTTTTTTTTTTCCTTTCAGACTTTAATTTCAGACTTCCTTATCATGGTGACTCAAGAAACCATCATGGCGACTTACACCAGCAAAGTGAGTAGCCCCCTCCCCCCCACCCCCACCCCCACCCCCCCTCCACCATATTTCTCCTGTCCATTGTTTAATTATATGTGGGCAACAGGGGCCGATGTGCTGGGGCCCCAAATATTTTGATTTGGAGAACAATTGAGCCGCATACACACTGTTAATACCTGAATGATGCACAGACAACAACACACAATACCCAGAAAACAAATGCAACAACAACAACAACAACAAAAATCATTTCATATCCAGACATCATGACAGAAGTGCTCCAGGCCTGTAGGGGGCGCAGATGGAAACATCTTATTGGGAGGGGTGGTGTTAAAACTGGTGGATTTTGAAGACAGGGAGTAACATCAACGTAAAAGTAACCTGCCGATTTTCCCATCCTTGTCACGTTAACATTTTACCCCTAAATCAAGATTAAAATGGCGCCTCCTACAGGCCAGGATTACTTCCACCGTGACGCTTGTATATGCAGCATTTCCTCTGGCATTTGTTTTTCAGTAAGTTTTTGAATTTGCTGCCGTTTTTTTCCAGGTTGAAGTTTTTGGTAGTTTCATTGTGTTTTTTTCTTTTCAGTCAACGTATATATTCATTGTGATGGTTTCTTGAATTACTATGATAAAGAAAGAAATCAGATCTGGATCCAAAGCATGAATAGAAATGTAGATGTGTGGAAGTTTGTGGTAGGTAAAATGTATTGTGTTCACTTGTGGTAATTATTCTTGTTAAAGATTTCTGCACTCACCTGCAAACAGAGCAGTAGTTCTATTGACCCTTCACCACCTGGCGGTGTATCTTTCCTTTATGTCATTCCTCTTCAGACTCTACAAGGCTTCATCTTACCAATAAATACTCAATTTCATAGTTTTTTTTTTGTTGTCTTTTCTCTGTGCAGGGATGTGGTGCCACACGTCATGTACACTTACCAGGTCCAGACCATCTCCAGCAACAGTGAGAGTGAGCCTTCCCCACCTTTGGTGCACGACGTTGGTGCACCCTACTGCGGAGATGGACGCATCCAGAGGTACCAGTCACCTACATCAACATGATCGAGATATATTTATTTGTATAAAAATGCATGCATTCATAAAGATGTGCCATGGGATTTCGTGTGTCGATGCTTTCTTTGCCTTTTGCAATTTCAGCTCCAAAGGGGAGGAATGTGATGATAAGAACTCTATGAATGGGGATGGCTGCTCCAGTCAGTGCAAGAAAGAACCCTTCTTCAACTGTATTGGTAAGTCAAGGTTACAATGGGAATGTTTACAGTCACTGGTTTATTTCTGTGTTCTATCAAAATTGAGTATATTCATACTAGTAGTACTGTTGTTAGACCTGAGATTGGCATTAGTCCCCAAAACCATTTTTATTACTAATTTGTTTTCTGTGGGTGTTTTTGTGCAAATAGGAATCTTTCAGTTTAATGAGGAGTATCTACTGGTTTTTAACTGAACGTATGTCATGTGGTGTGAGACTTGTACTGGACTGTTCTTTGCATTGACACAACATGGCCTTGGGTGCTTTCACACATGCACCAAACTTCATTAACCGCCTTTCTCACTCCTGCCAGCCCCTTAATAAATACTCCATGTGAAATCAGGGTGAGATGATTTGAGAAGGCAGGAGTAAATATTCAGTAAATTTCACTGGGTACGAGTGGGGGGAAAGGGGCGATGGCGTTTGTATCCTGACTGTAAGCAAGCATCTGGTGTGAGCTCTGCGCTCAATATGAAACTGCTTCGTTATGCTATCTTCTTGCCAATGTGTCCTTTTTTTGCTTCTTTTGTTTTGGTTGATACAGTGAATGTGTCAAACTACATGTTGCACTGATAAACTTGTGTACATAAGCAAAGACTGACAGGGAAAGCCTCCCACTGTGAGGCGCATGTGTTGTGTGAACAAGCAAGTCAAGAAGATTTCAGGGCCTGAACATTTTTTAAGAGTGAATAAGTGAATACGGCTTTAGTCTTTGTTTAGATGGTTTCAGTATGCCATTATACAATGTTTGACACAGATTGGAAAGGGTAGAATATATTAAAGAATACACACCTTATTTAAAGTTGTTCTATGTGTACTTATTTCTTGCAAAATAATGAACTGTATCTAGCATTTTTCACAATTTTTGAGTATCATTTTCCTCAACGGTTTTTGAAATATTTCAACGGCTAAAAGTTAAATTTTAGAAGCATGCAACAATAACATGTCTCAGCGTTGATTAAGTTCAGATTAAACCAACAACATTACAGGATGTGTTTATTGTCTGAATTTACTTTCTTTTAAAGGGATTATTCGAATAGAAAAACAATAGAGTTGTAAAGTTTTTGAAGCGATGCACGTGGTAACTTTGTGAATGAACACATTTGACATCTGGGTGTCTTTTATCCAAGTGCTTGATGCCTTCCTCAAAAGAGCGAGAGAGAGAGAGAGAGAGAGAGAGAGAGAGAGGAAAAAAAAAACATTAGTTACCATAATCACTTCAGCCTCCTGTTTAAAATAAAAATCTGGGAATCATTATTTTTTAAAAGAGTGAGTCATTTTACACAGTTGAGTGACTGGCATCTCCTGCGTTGTTGTTTTTTTTTATGAAGAGATGGATGGTTTCCTCTTCACTTCCCCTGCTGTCTGGCGATCATTTCGCCCCCCTGTTGTGAGTGTGTGTGCGATTGTGCATGTACAGTCCATGCATGCATACACACATGTCTGAGCCTCTGTGAAGTGGCCACTTAATCCCTGTCAGATTGCTGGACTGCATCGACGGCGCTGTTTTTTCCACCAACTGCAGTGCTCAGGGGCTTGTGTAATTATGTGTGTGAGTAGGACACTGTCTGACATAGTTGTAGTTTTGTGAAGAAATCTGACACTATAATGATGGGACCTTCTGTCCATTTGTCTGCATGTGTGAGTGAGTGTCTGCCTGTCAGTGTGTTGGATGGTGAAATAGAGTTGGATGGAGAATTGATACAAAGTACACAACAGGCCAGGGGGCCACAGTCTGGATGAGCTTTAATAGGCTGTTCACACGACTGAGTCAAATTATCTGAAATTGACGATATTGTCAACTTCTTCCCCAATGACGCCAACAGTTAAAGAGTTTCTAACTGGTAATGAAACAGACTGGAATTGTTATCGTTGCCTCTTTGTGACCTTTAAAAGCAAATATGACCACCAGCAACAAGATTTCTAATTTCTGTGTAGTTATATTTAATGCCAAAGGTGGCAAACTCAAGGAAAAGCATTTTTACATGTTCTACAGCAAAGACTCATTGATTGATAAATTTGACTTTTAATAGTGAAAAGCACGAGATTTTCTGTCAGAAAACACTACTTAGACATGGTCAGTGAAGAGATAAGATGTACTGCTTTGTCCACAGGGGGCGCAAAAATCGTCACAAACTAAAAGGTCCTCAGGGAAGCTTTAAAATCTCAGAGACTGTAGGCTTTCACCAGGGCTCAGTAGGGCTTGTATTTGACAGTATGCCAGTCAATGACCAAACCAATACCACAATCAATTAGCCCACAAAGACGAGTGGTTTTCGGTTAAATTATTAGGTGCTAACACAAAGGGGTATGTTAGCTTATGCTAGCACAATGTAAGCAATTACTGTTTTTCCATCAATATTGCGTCATCTATTGGTTTCCTAGGAGGTATTACGAAGCCTGCCAATGGTGGTTGCCATTTGTGAAATGTTGACTCCTACCAACTTCTGGGCAACCTTGACGAAAGAGAGAAGAGGCTGAGTTGAGGCGGGTTGAATGAATATCTTCAAGGATGGCTGGTATAGATGGGCTAAGCCATTTCTTTCTTAGAAAAGAAGATGAGAAAATGATTCTTCAGATAACTTACAACAGATTTTTTAAAGATTTTGGTGGAGCCTTTAGCGTAGCAACTAAACCTAAAAGTTTGAAGGAAAACCCATAATAGCTCTACATGGGCTCGTTTTTTTTTTTTACAACCCCAAGCACGGTAGCATCCTCTTCAAATCACTTCCATGTACAGTAAAAAGAGTGACAGGTGTCAGCCGACAGTTGTGGTCAGAGTGAATCCTAGCCTCCTGCCAAACCACTACAGACAGTTTTCTGCAGAAATTACTTATAGACTGTAAAACTGTCTTTTTTTTGTACCAGGGTGTGAACACGTTGACTTCTCTAAAAATGGACATTTCATTATGGGTTATGGTGTGAATTCATTGGCTTTCAGAGCCGGCTTCAAGTGGACACTTTAGGAACTGCAGTTTTTTTGCACTTCTACATTGGCTTCTTTTTTCAATACCCAAGGTTGCAGTTTGTATCACAGGGTACTCGTTATCCGCCAATATTAAATTCTATTATTGAAGTGAGTGTCTGGAAAGGAAAAGTGGTATCGGAAAATGATGAAGAGGAATTGCAATTTGGTTTTAATAAGTTTTATTGACATTCTTGCTGAAACAACAGCAATACTTTGGAAAGGTCAGATTTGTCCCAGCTTCATGTATTGTCAGTGTAACTTGGATTGCTACGTTTATTTTGACAGCTTACAGACCTTTCTTTTCTCAATCTCTATCCATCTTTGTGCATGTCATCGCTCTCTTTCTTTCTGCAGCTGTATGTCTCTCTTTTCTCTCTCGCACTCTATCACCTTTTCCACTTTCTTCCTGCTATCTGTTTATTCTACCCCGGTCCCAATGCTCTGTCTCCTTTTCCACCCTCGTCTCTCTTTAGCTCCATTACACGTGCGGCTTTCTCGAGCCACTGTTTGAGCTCCCTCGTCTTCTTCCTCTCAGTCTCGCTCCTAGCCTTCTCACTTGCCTCCGTTCCCGCTGAGTGAGTGGCGGGAGCGTATTCCGCATGCCCCCTCAGTAGCCCCTCGTTTCGCCGTTGCCAGAACACAGAACTGACTTTAGTTATTTGGCCGTGCTGGAGAGGGGCTGGAATTTCGAGGAGGAGGCCCCGGCCAACTTGGCACAGAATGCCGCCTTTCCCCCTAACTGGAACCCCACCGGCTGACACTGCTTTAGCTGAGAGCTGAGAGCAGTGAGGCCCAGGCAACCTTCTTGCTCTGCTCCACCTCTCCTCCACCTCTCCTCCTGTCCATAAGCCTCCAGTTCCAGACCTTAACTCCAGCTGGGACGTCTGTAAAAATTACGGCTGTATCTTTCTTTACTCTTGACTTTGTCTGGTCCCCCCCCCCCCCCCCCCCCCGCACGCCATTGTCACTATGTTTGACTCTCACACGCTCATTTTATCACCGTCTCCCTTTCTTTCTTTGTTGTTTTTCTCCTGATTACATATTCTTTTGACTGTTTGTAGATTCTCACCTTCACAACATGATTTCACCTTTTTCATTGCCCATTTTCCCCCTATCCACTTCTCCCTGCTTCTGTACCTGGTCCTCTCCATCTTCCCCCTTCAAAAAAACTGAAAACATTAGAAAGTGTAGCCCAAAGGATCGGGTACATGTCTATAGAGAAGTGTAAAAAAAAGAAGTGTTACATAAATACTTAACCATTTAGACAAGAGCAAGTGAATTCTTGAACATGAACCACGATACCCAATCTTCAGTTTCTCTTGGAGAATCATTTGTATATTTAAAAAAACTGAATGTGTGATTTTCTTCCCCATTGGTTGTTGACCCGCAGAGGAGCCCAGCATGTGTTACTACTACGACGGTGATGGTGTGTGTGAAGACTTCGAGCGGGAGACCGGAGTGAGGGACTGCGGCCTCTACACGCCCAACGGTTTCCTCGACCAGTGGGCCTCCACTGTGGAAGTTTCCCACGAAGAGAAGCCCTACTGCTCCGGGGAGGTGTCCGCTGGCTATCCTGCTGTCACTAAGGTAAGGCAGATTTTACACTGAGCGAATCTGTTATGTATTTTTCTTCAGCCTTTACTTGAATTGATTGAGTGATTTTTTTTTTACACATTGCATTTGGTGTGAGTCCAAAGAGGAAGACTCTTTGATGTAAATTGTCACGTCAGAGGTTAACAAGCACTAAAGCTTTCCATATGAAAACTCTCAATCAAATATCATCAAACAACAATTAGATCAATCAAAGAGTCGTGTGTTCCAATCTGATACTGACAAAACGACTTTATAATGGGGCTTTTTTTAAAAACAGCCAATCTTCTAAATTGTTTGGTCTTTGCTCTTTAATGATTTGGTACCTATCATCCATTAATCAATTCACACATTGATGATAATGTAGCTTTAATTTTCGAGGGGAAAAACACAATGCTCGTTTGCCAGCTCAAGTCATGTAAGAGATTGCAACATTTAAAAGTACGTCACCCAGTGAGGACGAAGAAGATTGCTTGTTCACTAAAGTAAGGCCTTTCTGAAGACAACCAAAGAGGAGTTGGATTCCTACAAAGCGTTTCTCTGTTTCACTTTCAATGCAAAAAAAAAAAAAGAGGCCGATTTCCCAAAACATTAGGGTGAGGCATACATTCATGTGCACACACTCAAAGCTTTGGACATGTAGAAGTGCATTAGGCTAAATCCTTTTTAATCCTCTCCCTTAATGTGGTGGTGGGGGGAGGGGGGGGGGGGTCAAAGCTGAGGCATGCTGTTGAAATACACGATCTCTTTGCTATCTTTTCTATTTAGTCTTTGTCATTGAGTTTTCCAAAAGCATTAAGGGTATTTGTTAAAACCAAATGTTACATTTTCTGCTACTTTATATACAACCTAACACTTTAAAGATGAGACTGTATTGAAATGCTGAGGCTTAACAACTAGACAACTCTTTCTTCTTTAGAGGAGTGTGTGACGTTGGAAATGTGTGCTGTTGGCTGAGGAGCTTGTTCTCATTGCTTATGATCCATTTAACAAGGCCAGTGAACCTGGTATTCTTGAACAGCTGCGGTCAGGTGCTTTGTTCAAGAACGCTTTGCTTGGGATCTGTGCAAACAAAGATAGGAGTTTAAATTGGAAACCATTTATCGGTTTGATTTTTGTGAGGCACCACTTCTGTCTGAACCAAAAAAAAAAGAGAGGGCATATGTTCCACCTAACGACGTTGCAAGGGGTCCGGTCTCGGAGGGAAATGAGACACCTGTGGAACATCTCCATCTTACCAAAAAAGAAAGTACGTCTGCTGTGAGGGACACATTGTTCACAAAAAAAGCACTTTCACTGTGAAGAACACAATGTTCCCCAAAGAATCACGTGTGATGAGGTCACTTTGTTGCAAGGCCACTGACTGTTTACCCGTTGTGGACACATAAGTGCACATTTGCAGGTGGGGAAAGAAATGCAAACGCAGGTTCACAAAACACATCTGTCTTATCACTATCGCCGTTCTTGTTATTGCACTCGCAAATAAGTTCCCGCACTTTTTTCATCCGTCCAGAATGTCACGAGTTGGAAAGCTAGTTGCTACACATGTTACATCATAAACTGTGTTCTGAAAACCCATTCCCCTATCCAGCATCAGTACATATTAATTTAATCACTGACATTTGCTTTTCCTCTCCAACAACATGCACTCCAGCAGCATCAAATGCCATCTCTCAAAGTTCAAATTAACTTTGATTACACAGTCCTTGCAGTTTTTGAGATAACACATCAGTCTGCACACAGAATTGTGAACGGGTACCTGCTTGTTGTGGTCACTTAAAAAAAGAGAGATAACAAAGCGTGACCTCAAATAACGGAGTTGAGATTCTTGTTCAGGCAATGCAATTGTGCAACTGCAAGCATGGGGCTATGGCGAGTGTCCTGGAGGCTCATGCCACAGATGAAGCATGTGTGGATTCGTTCTGGAGATGTAGACTGGCCTTTGTTCATGGATCCAGTTTAGACGTGACCACTTTAGAACAATATATATATATATTTATATATATATATGTATATAGAACAATGTTATTGAAGGTAATACCTATTTAGAAGAGGCTTTTAGTGATGTCT
This sequence comes from Labrus mixtus, assembly GCF_963584025.1. Classification (NCBI taxonomy): domain Eukaryota; kingdom Metazoa; phylum Chordata; class Actinopteri; order Labriformes; family Labridae; genus Labrus; species Labrus mixtus. The sequence continues at coordinate 5,685,549 of NC_083628.1, read as the reverse complement.
GGCGTTTGGCCAAGAATCAGCCAAAGAGTGCCCAACGATCGTGATTTTTTTTTTTTTCAGGCATCTGGATCTCATTCCGTATCTAAAGTACTTCATTCTAGTTTTCAGTTTGTCAGGAATTGTTTACATAAGTGGTTTGACTTCTTTGGGTGACTTTGAAGATTTCTTTGGTTTCGAAAAGGGAAGCGAATGTGATAAAACCAAGAGCAACAGAGTCCAAGCCTCAAAGCTGTGTAGTTACTTATGGTATATTGTGTGTCTGAAATCTTTGTGGAAAACTTAATGTCGTTTTTTCTGAACAGTGGAGTCTGCCAAAAGCCCGATGGCTTTTTCCGATTTAGATTGAAATATTGACCTTGACAGGGTCTAGAAGTACTTACTGTAGATATACTGTAACTGTCATCATGTCTTAAAATGGTGAGGACCAAGAGATGTTAAAGGCTATTGGCTATTTTGTGTACTCAAAGTATTTGACACTTAGAGTCTGTTTCATGAAGACACATTGTGGATGCTAATAGTTCCAAAAATTGCACATCATTTGCCCAAGCTATCTGCTATGGATGATGTGGGGTTTTTTATGAAGGATAAGCGTTATTACCAATAAGGCCCGTAGCTGAGTTGATTGACAGGTGGGTGCGGTGTAACTGGTTATCAGGAGGCTTAGAACCCGCCTCAGCTCCAGCTCTCAGCCTGTCGTTAGGTTGACTGAAAGTTAGGGTGAGACAGCATTTCCAGCATGGAGACCACCATCGAAGGCTTCCAAAGCCTTCTGCAGTAACAGAGGGGTGATGTAACTCAGGTTTTAAGAATCCAAGGACAAGACAACAAAACAGTCATTTTAATATATCAATATGGTCAAAAACGATACATTTTTGTTCAAGTGGCAAAGCGGTCAAGAAGCCATAGTAATTACAACTCTTGTCAGTTTGGAGCAAAGGTGATTTAAGTGAGTGACCACAGAGTCCACACAGTGTTTGATGGGGCACAATGTTGGGCTTTGGTATGGTAGACCGCTGTTCACGTCCTGTTTCCAACCATAAGCCAACCTTGGTTTCGTTTTTTTTTTTTACCATAACCACAGTCTTTCCCAAACCCTACCATGTCTTGACTTTGTTCCCATACCAGATCAAACAAGAAGGACTCTTGAGTTTGGAGAGCACAGATTTTCAGAATGGTTAAGTCTATGAAATGTACTGAATAAACACTGAATACTTCAATCCCAAATGCGGTTGCTTTTATGTTCATACCTTGTTTTTTTCCCCAGTAAGATGAACCCCATGGACAAGACAGTTTTCCCAACAGACACATAAATTAGCCATTCATGTAGTCAAAGACGACATCCGCAAGTGACAAAGCCCTCTGGAAACTAAAGTCGTCATGGCTCTCGTCAGTTAGGAGAAAAGGTTAACAAAGGCTGTGAGACAACAAAGTCTGCACAGTGGTTGATAGGGCAGAGTGTTAACTTTGACTTAGAAGACCGCTGTTGGTGACCCACCAACTCTTTTAGCCAGAGGTGGAACTTTGTTATCCCTTAATCTTTCAACAAAGACATTAACTTCAACATCAGTTGATCAGCTATTTCCATTAATTTTTGACTGAAGTTAAAATTAACGTTAAAGTTTACCAGTGTCATCAAAATACAACTAAAACATCACCATGTAAACAGTACAGTCTTCATGATGTACTAATGTTTAGCACGACTACTATATCTGTCTGCATATATTTATCAGATTTGCAATTAATAGCCGAGCATTTTTGTGAATTGGATCGTGTCCATATTTGAAAGTGTACATTTTTTTGGAATATGCTGTACCCCTCCAGCAATTACAATTCAGATGTACAGAAGTTTTCTTCTGTCGTCCTGCTGACAGACAGAAAAATAATCAGCAACTCAAACAAAACATCCGTTCAGGGATTAATACTCTTTTGGAAGGATCTCAAAAATAATGCGGCAATAGTCACAGAACATTTGACATCTTCAATTCATACCTTTAAAAAGTGGAGCTAGAAAAAGAAGCATCCAAATTTTGGCCTTACGAAGTCCAGCGGTTTACAAAAAAAAAGGACTGTTAAAAATGAGTCTGTTCTGGTTGAAGTTGTTAACTTTTATCCGTATCTGACAGCACATCGTAAGCCTTTTATGCCAATATTTTATTCCTCCTTTGTTGTTTACAGCTCTTGGGGAAAGTCAGGATAAAGATGTGTGCCTGATAATGGACGATAGTTAAGTTTAACCGACTCTGTTTTGAAGAGTTTTGTTCTGAATGACTGTGTTAGGGACAGGATGAGAGGATAGTTCATCACTTCCTTCTGATCTAGTAAACAAACCCCTGCGTTGGTTTTGGGTATCAGATCTGCTTGATGTCTCAAGACACTGCTGATTGTGTGTGTGTATGTGTGTGTGTGTGTGTGCGTGTGTGTCTGAGAAAAAGTGAGGCGGGCATCAGTGATAGGGATCTTCGCGGATGCAAGAAAGCAACAACAGCACAACAAGGCACTTGAGCAGAAAGAGAGATCATGTATCTGCATGAAATCTCAAGTGTAATGTACTTGTGTTGTGTACATGTTGTGAGTGTGTTGTGAGAATGCAAAGCTATAAAGACTGGAAAAAAATGTCAATGTATCCATTTGATGCCACTGTGACAGATGATCAGCACATGTGGCAATTGTGCTGAACTTCACTTCTTCACTTCTTAAACTCAACGCACCAGATCTCAGCAACATCAGAATACATGATGCATAAATACATCCTGCACGTTTATACCCAACAGCTTAGTAGCCTGCAGTCTGCCTTAAACAGAGTGTAGATGTGTGCTAGATCTTTGTGAGGATGACACACATTCATTCATTTTTTTGGGTCATAGAGTGTGAATTCCAGCACTTACTTGGAATGTTATGGAGACTGTTGAAGTATAATTGCAGATTTTTTTCTGTGGTTAGTGTTATAAGGAATTAGTAGCTTGCACAATTCTGATGATATGAAAGGATCACATGCAGATTTGGTTAGGGTTAGGGTTGAATGAAATGAAATACCAATGTGCCGTTAGGGCCTGTGATACAGTGGTTTTAAATGACATAACGAATTATGTATGGATTCAAATGGGACGTGAAAACGCAAGAGTTACTGCTTGTACTGCAAGGGATGGTAAACATTTTGTCAATTAGTCTAACTGATACTCAACAGAAAATGTATCATGAATTAACATTTTATGTGGAAGAGGAATATGGTCCAAAAACAATCTTACAGGCCCATTCCCCCCCATCAAAATGTCCTCAAATGTGCAGCTTTGTCCAATCAAAACACAATATGGACACCAGAAAATGTATGGAGTTAATAAAATCTAGACATATTAATGATCACAACAAGACTGCCAGATTATTCCAGCTGTAGTTCAGGTTGTTTTCATTTTCAGACCCATGACGCAACGTAGTAGAGAACATCTAATAAGGGGCTACCTGCGAATACAGTACATTTAAATGGCTCTTCCTTCTTCCACTGATCAAGCTCACACACAGGTACACAGTCAGACGGAGACTCGCAGGGAAACACACACACTCCATGCAGGATTATAGGGCAGGTCCATAGGGGACTGAAATGTACTACTGCTGTCTTTGTGGAGCAGAACATAATGTTCCCCCACTACCACACCGTGGAATACGGTGAGCCAGCTCCACTTGCTCTGGGGGGATTGGATTGGAGAGCTGGCCCTAGCAACTAACCTGTGACTGAGTGTGTGTGTGTGTGTTTGTGTGCATGCTCCTTGCCTTCAGGTACATATGTGTAGATGAGGTTGTGTTTCTCAAGGAGTGTGCGTGTACATTGAAACTTCGAGATCAAACAGCGAGCCAGGTGATTTCTCCGGAGAGCGCGGCTGCCCAGGCAATCTCTGACGCAACCCCTGGGCACCCCTGGAGAACACTCCACCTTAATTATACATAAGCAACAGAAGGGATAACATTTTAGTCCTCTCACGCTGCAAGAAATTGCCCATGTATGAAGTTCAGGCATCTTCACATGTTAAACAAACATATGTGCATGAGGTCGGAATTAAATTAACTCTCACCGCATTCGTCATCATAGGTAAGTCATGCTTAAAGGGAACGGAGACGGAAAGGAAAAGTGTCTGGTAGAAACAAAAAAAAACAATTATTGGCCCAGTTTTGATCTTGAAAAAAGAAAAAAAAATCAGGCAGCGTTTGCTCACATCTCTTTTTTATGTAGGCTATTGCCGAGCGTGCACACGCATTGACACACATGAACACTTGCACAAACTCAAACACACACACACACACATGAACAAAGATGTACATGCCTACAAAAACAAAAGCGCATACAGTAGCAGAGCTGTTGCTTTCAGCAGCACAGGACGGCCAGCTTCTTTGGCACTGTCCCTCTTACCAACATCCCCCCCCCCCCCCTCCCCCCCCCCTGCCCTCCCTAAAACCGCAGGGCCCTCGTCAGGCACGCTGCCAGTGACATAAGCGTGTGGTAACATTAAAAAGAAAACCTCTGGGATGGCGTTCCTTTTCCCCCACCGCTTTTACTTTTACCGTTTCAATTACTATTGTGGTTCTGCCATGTGGAAACCTCATTGTGCCGGCTGGGTTTAAAAAAAAAAAAAAAAAAAAAAAATTGTGGCTCTGATGACCCCCTGTAACGTTTTCATGCAGGTTTTGTTGCTATTTTATTGAGCATAGGGGACCACTGACTGAGGGACATTATAATCTCTGCAGGACCCATCTGTTTTCAACTTTCTAACATTGTGCACTCACCAATCTTTACGGTCGTTTGCGGTCCATGCACCCTACCACCCAGTCACTCTGCTCATGTCCACCCAGTCGCCGCTCATGTCGGCTCTGATGAGGATAATGAGGACGGGGGAAAGGTAAAATGCATAATTTCACCAGCCTTCTAACTTTTTAACAGCCCCATTTTCAGTATAGGCTATGGAAGCGGTCCATCATTAGCCACAGGACCTATGAGACGGTGAGCTTCGGTGGGTATGGGTGGGGCCGGGTGACAGGACATTACCTCACACACCAGGCGCTCACCAGCATTCCAGTAAACCATGGGATGGTGCTTGGAAACTCATACTAGTTTCTCTCTGTTGCTCTTCTCCTTCTCCCCACAAATGCCTCACAGATGCTCTCTCCTGCAACTTTGCATGTAGGCCTTTGACAAAGGCAGAGGGAAGAGTGGAAAGAAAGAAAAGAGGAATACCTTTTGTTGGAAATAAACATTTTTAGGAGGGGCATACATATTTCTTAGGAAACTGTTTTCTGAATTTGCATGTGTTCAAAATTTCCCAAAAATAAGAAATTAACTAGGTTAGTGTCTGACCTCAGAGAGTCCTTTAGCGGAACCATAAACTAAGAACCATGAACTAACTTTTATGCCTTGCAGACGAGGAAGCCTATGGATGAGTGCTAAATAGATTGCACAGAAGGTGAAACCTGGAGACTTAATACTTCAATTCATAACGCAATTCAATGGATAGTGGGGAAAAAAATGAATATCTTAGTATGTGTTTTGGTGTTTACTGCTAAAGTGAGCAACTGAATGGAGGCAAATGCCACGTGCAGGATGTTGAGATTTAAGACGATGGGGTTTGCAAATCATTCTCGGAAATGGGGACTTGTAAATTGGTGAAGACAAGAGGGATTGTGGGAAAGTCGGTTGACAAAGAAAAAACTCCAACAGTGCTAACAACAAAAAACGCTCTTTCAAGCCAGTCCACTGATACGATCTACCATTCCTCCACATGGCAAATTGTTTGTGAGACATTATGCTGTCACGATGGCGTCCTTGTGTCTGTCTGTGTGGATGCGCTCTTTGCTCGCGGGATCACCACTGCGCTAACCGAATACAAAAACCAGGGCATCACACTGAGCATCAGTTTTATGCCATGCAGATGAAGAAACCTAACCGAACTGTTGCATCGACTTACAAACTGACTGACTGTCAGCATGTCGACAGGAGCATTTTGCTCATTTACATTTAGGTTTGGAGGAAGCTTTGTATCATATTAGTGAAACTAATATCAAGTTTTTCAAGTCTGGCCCCTCAACAAACTTAAAGAAACGTCCCCCTCTCCTCCTAGCTCATCATCTTTATGTTGACAAAAAGTGCTCCATCAGCATGAGAGCACAGTCCTGCACAGTAAAGGTGCAGATATGATCTCTCCCCATACAGACCCAAAACAACAGCACTGATGCACTGATACGCCAAGAGACCAATTTCTTATGCATTATGGTCCCACCAAGTACGGACAGCGGCTTGTCCAGATGGCTGGCCAGGGGTGACACTCCAAATCCTAATCCTTGTCAGAGGCAGAACGTGTGTTAAAATCAACTATTGAAATGTGTTGCAACAGGCTGCTGGTAGATTTGAGTAGAGATACCTGAAAACTCTACTCGTGACTTCCATAAACTAGAGGACTTTGAAAACACCTTAAAAAGAGATTTTAAAGACTAACATTGGACACCCTCTCAGATCTTAAGACAATATGTCAGCAACTCAGAGTTATTAGTCACAGCCAAAGATTTTTTGCAAAGACTGGGGATCTTGCAGGATCATTAACTGCAAGACTACAACTAGATTTCTTGTGAGATTATTTCCCACCATGCACCTGTTGGAAATGTACAACTCCAACTTTTGAGCAGAAAACTGAAAGGAATTAAAAACTGGTGGAGTTGTGGAGATATTCTTGCTCTCTCCACACCTCCACCAGTTTCTCCACAGACCAGGTGAACCGCACGTTCCTTCGCCTCCTGGCCATGTTAACTAGTTTGCTGCTTCCCTGTGTAGTGCTGGCTAGAACGCTCCTATTGGTTGTTGAAATAAGAGAAATCACGTCATTAGACAACAATTTGCACAAGACAAGATCATGGACCTGCGATAATATTAAACATGTTTGACTTTGTTGTAACGCCAAGACAAGAAAAAGAAGACCGCCTTCCAAACAGCTATGATTGAGTTTTATGACCACTTCCACAAAACGAGTGAGATCACCGAAGGCCAGCATTAACTGCAGACTTGGAGTTTGGACCTTTTGTATGTGTTTGCACATTGATTTGTGCCACATCAGGTTTATTTTCATAGTGATGAACTGACTTCACTCTGAAACCAAATGTCCATCACATGGGAAAGGGCTGGTGTCCTCAGATTTGTTATTAAAGCCATTATTATTGTCATTACTCTGTATTTTTTTTTTACAGCCACTATCAATATTTTACTTTAAATGTTTTGCTTTATAACTTTAATGATTTTTTTTGATTTTTTTACAGTACAGTCATATTTTCAGAGTATTGAGGCTGACAGTTGCACACTCCCTCTCTCCTTACCTTTATCTCCTCTGGTTTCCTCTTGGCTTAAGTCACTTAGCTTTCCTTTCATCTGAAGTGGTGATTTACAAACACCAGTTTGTATCTACAGACCTGGATTGGCTGTTGTCTGCCAGTCTGACTCTCCAGCTGGTACAAATTAAAACCATGTGTGTAACTGTTCCTAATTGTGTAAGTGTGTGTGTGTGTGTGTGTGTGTGTGTGTGTGTGTGTGTGTGTGTGTGTGTGTGTGTGTGTGTGTGTGTGTGTGTGTCTGTGTGTGTGTGTGTGTGTGTGTGTGTGTGTGTGTGTGTGTGTGTGTGTGTGTGTTTTGAGTTTAGACATTGAACTCATCTCTATGTGCTGCTGTTAGTGTTTTCCAAGGAAGGCGAGAAGTTGTTTTGTTCCAACTAAATGTCTCAAAATTGGACTTGTGTATCTTAAAAAAATGACTGTTGTGTCCTTGTTATGAATCACAACAAGGGAAACATATGTTGACCATGTCTCGAGGCAATGAACGCTTTCAGAAATAATCATTTGTTTTATAACTTTACCAAATAGGAACCTTTTTTCCCCTCCTCTTTACACAACAAACAACTCCACCATTGACAGGCAAACAACACAAACAGGTATTACTCATTATAACCATGACAACATTAGCTTTTCTCATCACTTGTAATACATTTTATCTCTCATAACAAATCTGCAGTGTCCTCCCCAGACTTCTTAAGGACTTTTTGCAAACTGTCTTTTGTCAACAGTTCCTGCTGCAATGTTTGAGTTGTAATCAATCAATCCTTATGCTGACAGGTTTCTTTTTTTCAAACACAAACAGCTCATATTTAAGAGGCATAAGTGCTATTCATTTATTTATTTCCATATATTCTCAATTTATGCCCAATCTATTCAAACCCCCCTACATGATTTAATGTCCAAGTTTTTTCCACCTGTGAGTGATCTTTATCATCTCTGTTTGGGCTTCTTAAATTGGCTTGGTGCATTCAAAGTCATTCCTGAACACAGAGATAATGACATTAAATATACTGTATGTTGGTGTCACATCACATTATGTAAAGAGACGTGCACAAGCGAACTTTGTAAATCCTTGCGTGGCTCTGAGTTCCACACCTTGCCAAGATACCGTAAATAATGTGTTTGACACCAATTACTTTTTATCTCCCAATGTTTTCCAGTGATTTAATATTCTGTGCGGGTGGATTGATCAGGGCTTACAGTATTTCCATGATAGATAAAATCACATCTGTTTTTTATTTGGGTTTCATTTGATTCAATTGATGTATGAGCAATAAAAGTTTATTTTTAAAAAGTCGTATTGTTTCAGAGATGGATTTTAAAAAAAAGGGTAAAAAAAAATGGCACACCAAGACATATAGAGGAATTCAGCTGTATTTTTCAGTCACTACTACTTCCTAGTCTGAATTCAATTTATACACGTGTTATCGTCAGTATTGTGCAGGTGTTTGCAGTAACCTTTATATCGATAACTGTAACTGTAGGTGTATGTTGAGAACCCAACCTGTAATTGTATACATAATACTAATGTTTCTAGGCCCCCCCATCCACCGCTTCTCAGTGCATTAATCAATGCACATGTCTTTTCCCCCCTCCTCGGAGACTTTGAGTTGAAAATGCATCGACCTCAGTCTGTAATTAACACCTGATCGTGCGACCAAATGAAAATGGAATTATTAGTCGTCTTCTTCAGCAGCTTTGACTTCGATTAGAGGATAGATTTAAAACATTTCAGGCAGCCTGCCCATGAAATCTTCCTGAGTTGCTTATTTACACATGGTCCGCTTTTTTCTTGGTCAGATGGGGGTTGGGTGGGGGGGGGGTCTCTCTGTTTGCTTGAACATGATCGAAGGTAAATTCCTAAACCATGAGTGGTGTATGCTCAAAGGTTTCTCTATTGACTGTTTTGCGGGAAGTTTAATCAGCATATTCTGTGATAAAAACTTAAACGGACAAAGATCAGTGTTTGTTATCAGCAACTTGAGCCAGTAAATTTATGTTGACAACCATTATTACTATTTGTCAGATCACAGACACATCCGAAAATGTGATGAATGTGGGTGCAAGGATAGCCAACTTCATTTCTTTGGGAAAGTAGAAAACCCTACGAACTTCGTTCTGTAACATTTTGCTTTAATAAAAAAATAAAATAAAATAAAAGAAGATTAAGAAAATAAAGGCTGTTATTTTTCAATAAATGTCTACCATGTTTTGTGAACCATCCACCGTCAGCAGTTTCTGGTGCCTGGTTGACCAAAAATTCAAAAATGTTGCTGTGGTTTGTCAACTCGTGTTTTTTTAGATTAAATTTTAATAATAAAGGGGGTAAAAAGAAAAGAAAACAGAACTACTGACTTCATTATGTGTCAGCCCAGTGATTCAGTGTTCAGCACTGTCAGCTCACAGCAACAAGGTTTTTGGTTTTGAATCCCAAGGTTGACTGCCAGGGCTTCTTGAGTTTGCATGTACTTGTTGTACTAAGTCGGGTTTCTACCAACTTCTTAGAATTTCTTTTCCAATATTTAGCCTTAATACTAGAAATATACCTATTGAAAAACATTATCTCTTTTACAAGGAAGTACCGTCCAAGTATGCAATGCTGTGTATGTCTATGGGTGCGTTCGAATTGTCCCTCCTATCTCCTTTCACTATCCACTTTACCTTAACCCCGGAAGCATTTAAGTGGCGGCCATGATAAGAGCTGTTCGAATTCTCTAAAAGTTAAGGAAAGGTGGGTCAATGCTTCCTTTATAACCTCCTTTAGCATAGGATACACTGGACCATCCTTTACGAAAGGAGATGAGATATGCCGCCCCACAATTCCTTGCGGCCGCAACATTTAAAGCGAGTCGCGCATCCGACTGTTCACGGAAATGAACGATGATCGTAAAGTGACACAGATCAAGGGATAAAAAGATAAGAGACATTTTTATCAAGATGATGTTTTATTCAACATATTTAATTCACTTAAGAATGCTTTGTGCAGTTGTACATTTGTATGCTTCAAACATTATGTGTAGGTTATATCTTACATAAATGTAACAATTCATTTCATACGATCATACTTATGTTGATGTTGATTTATGAGTGGACAGGAAGCTGATGGTTTCACTTTTCTTACTTGTAGCCTGGTGGTCTATATTGCTTTTATTTCAATCCCAACCTTGTGGTGATTAGGATTATTTCACCGGTAAGAAGGCACAGGGAAAAGTTTTTTAGATGTGTTTTCTGTAGTCCATTTTCTGAACATTGTAGTTTCAACACCGCAGACCCACGTCATTAACCTCCGCCGGCCCGTCGCATTTAATGACGTGGCCTAGTGGAAATGTGGTCGGTTTGTAAGAGCAACGAGATTGCCTTTCCCTAAGTCCTTTATGAATTTTCCTAACATCTTTCCTTAACCTCATGACATTTCCCCGGGGTTAAGGTAAAGTGGATAGGAGGGACAATTCGAATGCACCCTCAGTGTGAATGATTAGATGCTTGGTGGCCTTGCAGTGTGAAAACAGTGTTGCTTGAATTAATTTGTTCTTGATCCAAAAGGAAATCCACATTTGTTTCTTTAAAGGAAGCCCAGTTTCACTCTAAATTGTTCTGTAAGACGGAGGATATGATGCTTAAAAGGCAGTTTCTCTTGGCAGAAAAACTGCCTTAAAAATTGTTGAGACAAGTTCAGTCACCTGGTTGTTTAAAGTAAGGCTTTGATTAAAGTAAGACTCTGATCTCTTGGACCTGGTGAACACAGCCCCTTTCTTTTAGTCCCATTTAGTACCAGTCTCAATTATAAAGAGTTATTTTGGTTAGAAGAGGCAGAGATTAATGTAATAGTGTCAACTGCATAAAAACATAACCCTGTATAAAGTATAAAGTACAGGTAGAAATTATGAATAAAATAGGACCCAGTATGGACCCTTGTTGGACACCATTGGTATATTTAAAAGTCTAAAATCTAAACAATCAATTTTGACACTTTTCATTTTAAAACTAGTTTTCAAACTGCTGAATAGTTTTCAAAGACAACCCGATGTTAGCTTACCTGAGTAAGAGAAGAAAGTGATCAACTCTCGGTATGTTTACATGCAGTTATGAAAAATTGATTTATTGCTGAGTAAGCTAGTTATATTGTGCTAGTAAACATGTTAGTCTGAGCGAAAAGCCCAGTTCCCACGCTGGGCTTTCAACTGGAAGTCGACCAACATAAATGCGTAGCTTAGCAGATGCCTTTGGATCAGCATAGGCATTAGGGAGTGCATGCATCATATTTGTACCAAAAGTAAAGTGTAGAGTACGTACAAAATATACAGACCTGTAAAGTTGTCCATGTTTTTACCATTCAACCTACAACCAGTTTTCTGCTTGCCAGCTTGTTTAGTATGTGATGTAAGAGGTCAACCAGAAGAAGTAACTATATGAAAGGAAGCATATCACCACCTTTTGTAGAGGAGATAAAACTAATTTCCCGCTGGTGCTTGCCTACTTGGAACTTAACTGTGCATGTTACAGTACTGACTATCAAAGTCCTTGAATAAGTCCAGGAATGCATCTTGGGTGTAACGAATTTCTCATTCAATGCATTAAGTGATGTATGACTGCAGAAGTGTGTGTCACCATCACCACTCGTATTCCTCGTTTTAATGACATTATGAAATCAATGATGAATCTATTTAGAGTGCTTTGACTCTCTTGCCATCGCATGGGGAGGAGGTTGGAAGAAGTGTAATGAGCCATGGGAGACTTGTGAATTGCCTCCTACTGGTGTGACGCTTTATGGGGAGGGGGGGGGGGGGGTTGTATGCTTGAGTGCAGGGGCTTTGGCATGCCAAGCAGTGTTTGTCTGTCTCAAACAGTGGGTTGTTAGAAAAACACAACGGGAGATGAGAAGGAAAGGAATAGAGGAGGAGGAGGGGTGTGGAGGAAGGTGTAGCTGGTGCCACCTGTGTTCACATGAATAAGTCATCAGTTTGCATGTGGAAAGGATTTTGTCACCCTTGTCAGTGTAAGGGTAGCAATGGAAAGCAGCCACTCTTGACTGTAAGTCATTAGCAGCCTACAGTCAGTTTAAATCATATTGGTTGGTTAAGTCATACAGCCTTGGAGAGAGTTGTGGGTTCTTTGTCAAGTCCAGACCGAAGTCAGTGTTGGGCTTGGAAGAAATGTTGGATTCTGGGAAGCCTTCCACTTGCCAGAGTAAACTAAGCCTTACTTTCAATATTGTTACTGTAGTTATTTAATTAACATACAGCAAATGACGATCTTTTTTTCCCCCCCTGATTAATACAAATTGGAGATCAACACAGCTGCCCTCAAGTGAGGCCAAAGTCTCATGGCGACTGATCTCAGGTGTTTGTCACCTGCATTTCTCATTTCTGCCACTTCAGCTCTGAGCAAAAAGGTCACATCAACAGATCCAGGGGACAGATATATAGACAGATAGCTGCTCTGGACACTTTTCCACAGTGGCAGGATCTTACAGTAGCCTCCCTAGCAAAACTCTCATGTTACTGGTGTCTCATTTCACTAGCTCAGGGCAGCGGGCGAAACTCACCGTCCTTGGGCATGTGCCCTTGCTCCCCTCTGTGTTATATATTGCTCAATTGTCTTTTACAGCCCCGTCTTTTTTTTTTTTTTTTTTGCTGCCTTTTCTCATCTTTTTTTTTTAGTTAAAAGACTATGTGTAATCTCATCTCAGTTCTCCATTTTCTTTTATGTTTCTCGCCTTAACCCTGCCAGACTTCATCCTGACATAGCTAATGAGGTGATAATGTGTGGGACACGGATTCCCGGATGGGGTCCTTGATCTTGAATATTTCAGCAATGCCACAGTAATTAGGCAACTTTGACATTGTAGAATTTATGATAGCTTGACTTTCCCATCGTTTTTAAACTGAAACCGCTTCCCCTGTGCTTCACATTTTGGCCGAGCATTCATTGCAGATTCTGTTATGATGACATCGCAGTCAGGAACCCAATCACATTTCCTGATCTCTTTTACCTGGGGTTGTCAGGTTTGGATAACAAACTTGGATAACATACTAGTACAATTCTAATAATATTGATAAAGTATTGGAAACCATGGCAACTAATATATAAGTCTTAGGCACCCACATTTAGGATGAACTCCTGCAGAATGTCTAAAATGCACAAATATCTTGCCAACATTTTGATACTGAAACGTTGCCAACGTTTGTGTGAAATATAGACAATGCTCTTTATATTTTGCTCACAGCAGCTTTTAGTTAAAAATATGACTGACGATCTGAATTTTTTTTATTATACCAATCATGAGAATAAAATAGATTGTATTGGTTGTCTCCAATTGGATAAAGGCATCTGCTAAGTGAATCGTATATTACAAAAAGTAAAAAAAAAGTGCCAAATCATCTCTGCCTATATATATATATATATACTCCATGTGCAGGTGATTTACCAGAGTAGTAGGAAAATCAAGTGACAAATCAAGACGTTTTTAAACGTTGCCTTCCTTCCTGCTCAGCCTTCACTAAAGACTTCGGTCATATTTACTGAAATGTTGTCCAGAAAAGGACTCGAGTAAGTGTTTTTCCACCCAAATGTTCTTCGCTTATATACCATTCAACAAAACTCACACCTTTCCTCCATGGTATGACAAATCTGTACAGGTCGATGCATTAAGTGTACTGGCATATTTGCTCAGATCGATATTCTCCGGGTAATTTCTACTACAAGAAGGCATCAGATTCTTGAAACAACCTGCAAATGGTTGTCTCTCCAGGTGTTATGGAGATTGATGCAGGTGTAATGCAGTTTGCCTGTTACTAGACATACACATCTTAATACGCTTTAGAAGATTACTTACAAGACTATGCAACAGGTGAGTAAGGGGGGACAATCTGTAATGATGACTAAATGAGGTACATCTGTGTGACACAGGTGTCTAAGGTGTTTAGTTCAGGTGCTTCTTGAAAGCTTGAAAACTCTCTGAGGGTTTCTAGAGGGCAGGTGTGGTATGACAGAGTTTTTTTTTTTTTTTTAAACAGTATCTCTCTCACAGAGACTAGTATGGGTGAGTATCAGATACAGAGGAAAGAGGAGAGGAGGGACATGGTGCGTGTGATGCATACCAAGGTGATGGGTTTGTTGACAAGACACAAACAAACAAACAGCGCTGCACTGAATGGACGTCAGCTGCACGTCAGACCGAGCAGCAGACAAACAGCTGACAATTGTGGAAAACACAGGTCACAGCCTTTAAGGGCAAGGCAGTCACAAACTCAAAGCCTGTCAAGTAAAATACAAGTCGGTTCACTACGCAGCTAATGATCCGATTTACCTTCTCTTGCAGTATCTACAGGAATGCAATCTATTAATCTCCTCAACTTTTAATTCTGGTTTACAGTGATGAGAAAAAAATAAAAGAAACTTTGCAAGATTTTTAGAAGTGATTGACAACTGACAATTGAGAACATGTGCTAAAACTCATTAGCTGTCAAGTTGGTATAAGTTGTTAGTATTTTGGTCAAATTTATAACAATATCATCATAATAGCATGGTCCATCACTTTCTCCTAAGAAGGTTAAATAGAAAGGATTTAGTTTTGGCAGCGCAGCTTGTTTTAGGTAATAAGAAGGTCAAGTGGAAGCAAATGTGGCATATCATTTAAATCTTGTATCTTTTTTTTTTTTTAAGGAAAATGTACGCTACGGAGCCCCAGATGTTCAGCAGATGCACAAAATTACTTTTTTTTGCAATTAAATTTTTGTTTTACTTTGTGTGCAGATGTTATTATCTTGTTCACACAAGATCATTAAGTGTGCACAAGGCAATATGTCTACTTTTTGGGACTTCCGGGGCTCTATCCTATCTCTTTATATTATTGAATATATTTCTTGACATGTAACTCACAACAAGGATGCATCTTCTTTTTTCTCTCTTCTCCCTAGACGTGCCAGTCCAAGGTGTTCGATCTGTCAGACGGAGTGTCTCAGTACGCCTGGTTCCCCTGCCGCGAGGCCCATGAGTCGACCTGGGGATATCCTAACTATTGGCTAAAGGTAGGATCTATCTAGGGAGCGTTTTAGACTTTTCAGCAGTGTTCTGTCAACAAATTACCAAAGTTCGTTATTTGTTCTTGAAGCTCCAAGAGCTGATGTTCAGTGGGTAGAGTCGGTCGTCTCTCAACTGGAAGGTCGGGGGTTCGATCCCCGGCTCCTGCAGCTACATGTCCGATGTGTCCTTGGGCAAGACACTTAACCCTAACTTTCTCCCGCTGCTTCCTCATTCAGCGTATGAATGTGTATGAATGGGATTAGTTACTTCTGATGGTCACTTTACAAAGCAGCCTCTAACATCAGAGTGTGAATGTGTAGGTGTGACCGGTGGTGTCAAAAGTAGTCAAAAGACTAGAAAATCACTATATTTACCATTTACCCAAAGTTAATAACAAAATGTTACACTGTCAGTAGACTTTGGTGCAACTTCAGAGGGCGATGTGCACAAAAAAGAGGGTTGCTGGGATTGGGAGAGAAAGTTTTAAAAATGTATTCACTCTGCTGGTTCCTCTCTATCCATCTTACAGAAAGGAATGTTAGAGACCAGCTGTAGAGCCTGGCGGCCTCAGGCAGCTCAAGCTTGAAACCTATGCCTTATGCTTACTCGTAGTCTTAACACCAGGACTGTCTTTTCTCGTCCTCTGAGGACTGAAAGGCATCATGGCAGGAGGTGATGCTTCTGTGAAAATGTTGCCTTGGTTGTCTGTCATTGTTGCTTTTGTCTCGTGTTTTTTCGCTCTTATTTTATAGTAACTGCGTAAATTTAAAAAAAAAATTTGGTCAGGATGATAAATTGTAAACGAAGCCTGTTTCATTTGTAATGTACGTATCAAAAAGTGTTTTTTTGGAATCTTGTCAAAAAGGTGTTTTTTCCTTCCACCAGGCGCACTTTTCCCATCCCATGGTGGCAGCAGCGGTGATTATACATCTGGCAGCTGATGGGACCGGCTACATCGACCAGACTCAGTGCAACATCACCGTTCAGCTGGTTGACACCAAGGAGGGCATCCATAGTCTAGGTGACAACTGACTGTCATGTTTTTTTTAAATAAAAACTATTTGATTCACCTGAAGCATGATCCGTTCTACTTTCCCTTGCCCGCAGTACATTTTGTTGACTCTTTTTTTCTTTTATCTCCTCCAACCTTAACATTCCCCTCTACAGGTGAGTGGCGTCTCAGCTGCCGCACCAACCCTTTGGTGATCCCGGTGAGCCACGACCTGTCGGTGGCCTTCTACCACACCAAGGCCATCCTCGTCATGTTTGCCTCGCGCCTCGTGGCCATCTCCGGCGTGGGCCTGCGCTCCTTCCAGTCCTTCGACCCCATCACCATCAGCGGTTGCCAGAGCAATGAAATCTACAACCCCACAGGCCAGAGGTGAGGCCAAGTAACAGGGAACGGGAAGATTGGTGAACATGAGGCCTGCATGTGTTACACGGCTATCAAAAGCAAAGACATGCATATAAAATCCTGAAATGATCTACAGAAGAATGCTGCCACACACTGGCATGGAAACACACATTTTTGAAAGAAAGCTTGATTTAATATCACATTTAAAAAAAAAAATTATATTAGGACTGTTACTGAGTAAGTAAGTCTTTCCTTGTAGACTCGTGGTTGTACATTTTTTACCTTTTCAGTGTAGCGGGTGTAGGGCAGTTCCAGGGTTGAAAAAATGTGCTACATCACAGAAAAATACACAAATAAAAATCATTGTGCATGCATTTTAAAGTGCATTCAAAACTACAAAAAAAATACAGATGTTATCATTTATGATTCTAAACGTGTCTAAAAACCCAGAAAGACGACCCAAGATTATTAACTTAAAACACAGTATCTGCAACTTATTCACTTAGCTTTGGCCTGACTCGTTGCTGCTACCCAGCTAACTAGTGCGTAAAAATGGCGAGACGTTGTGGTAATATCTTTTAAAACATGGGCTAAACAGCCCCGTTTTCACAATTGCTTCACTTAAACCTTAGCTAATCTGGATACTTTATACTGAAAGAATAATCACAACACATTTAGTAAATCAAAGACAGCTACATGTCTACTGTGCTTGCTTTTAATGCTCAATCATCCAGGTCATTGTAAATCAAAATTTGATCCAACTGGACTTGCTTGAACATCTTGAAGCCTTTTTGGAAGAAGAGGGTGAAACGTCTTCAAGATCTTCAAATAAGTCCAGTTGCCTTTTGGGTCAAGTTTGGATTTTTTGTACACCATTGGAGTTTTATGTTACTCACACACAATAGAGACAAACTGCCCTTGAAAAACATGTCATACTACGCCACATGGATACGTTACCCACATGGCCACCTACCCTAAAGGGTCAAACTTGGCCTATAACACATTATAGTTGAAATGGTGCAGCTCCAGGCTAATTTACAGTTGTTTTCTATTTCTACTACTAAGAGGGCTCTGATCCACTGATATTTGGCTGACAAATCACAACGGAGGAAATATTCCTCTCCCAGAAAGACCAAACGTGCAATAACTGCGGTGTAGAGACGGCACAGAGAGGTTTCAGAAGTAGAATTAAAATCCTTAGGATGAAATCCAATATAGCGACAGAGATCCAACCTTTCATGCAACATGTGAAAAGTGTTTGTAGTTAAGGCTGATGATCTGAAAACATGTCCAGCAACTCTCAGGTGCCACCCTGACTAAGAGGCTAGAGATGCAAGGAGCTGTGTGTGTGTGTGTGTGTGTGTGTGTGTGTGTGTGTGTGTGTGTATTTATTCCAGTGCGAGGCAGAGGCATGCACTAATTAATGATGCCAACAAGCTGTTTAATGTCAGACGTCTGCCCAAAGCCACAGCTATAACAGTAAAAATGTTCGAGGGCCAACAAATATATTATCGCTGGAAATTTACAATTAAGCCGACCTGTTGCTGAGCTCCACACATTTGCAACAATAGAGCCGCTGCCCCCAGCACTAAATCTTGTTTACCACCTCAGTTTGTTTTGTGTGGAGTTCTGCTGAAGTGCACACTGAATACAAATATATATTTTTTTCCTTTCCAAAGTCCTGCCAAAACGGGCCTATTTTTCTTTTGTAATGCGTTTTTAAATAGTTGTTTTGCATTGTTTTTTTTGTTTTTTTTCTGCACTGCAGTGCTGCCCTTTTTCATTCCTGGCGAGTTAAGTCATCAAACAACCCGTCGATGAGGCTTCAAATATGCAAGCCGGGGTTTACGCAGCATTCCCCAGAGCATCTGAAAGATAAATAGACGGTCAGATTTAAAATTTTTTTAAAAAGGCGCTACAATGGTTGCTAAAGTAATTCCTCAAGGGGTTTTTTCCCACCAAAAAAAGAAAAACAATTAACACCCGCTGAGCTACAAATTCACATTTTTTTTCTGACACTCCGCATTGAATTTGAACGGCTTTAACATATGTTGTCGACTGCATCCCCACAAACATTGCTGAACCAGACCACACATGCCCAGGGAGTCCCAATTTACCAATTTGCACACCACTGTCATGCATGAGACCGTTCGTACTGATGATGCTCCCACAGTCCTTTCAACAAACAACACTGCACAACAGAATGGACGACTGGGGGGGTGGGGGGAGGGGGTCTGTGCCGGGAGATAGAGCTGTTTGTGGCTTTTGTTGTGTGCCAATAAGACATCCAAGAGCACCTAAATAGATTAAAACTGCTATGTATCTGTATCAGCCAGGAAATTGTTTTGTTACCACACACACACACACTATCACACACACACACACACACACACACACACACACACACACACACACTATCACACACACACACACACACACACACACACACACGGACACACTAGTTGCGTTTTCCAGTTCTTGCTGACTTTCTTTTTCTTTTCGTATTTCCTCGACTTGGTCTAGCTTTCTCTTTGAAATGATTGCTTCCTATGACATGTTATTTTATCTCCAGAAGCTTAACTTGCACACGCTCACAAGGTGAAAAAGACATTTTAGTATCACGATCGACCGTTTTTTTTTTTTTTTGTCCTTACAACATCAGTGGAGAATCCTGGCTCGACTCTCTTTGTCTTTTTATGTCTGTCATTCGTCTGTTTCTTCTCCGATTCATCATCTGCCTTTTGTCCTTAATACCCCACTCCCCAACTTTCTCCTCCTTTTTTTTTTTTTTTTTTTTTAACGTCACTCCGTCTTGACTTCCCGTCCTTTCCCACATCTCCTCTCTCCTTCCTCCCCTTCATAATATCATGTGTTTTCCCTTGGTGTCTTCTCATCCCTCACTTTCACGTCATCCTCCCTTCCCCTCCAACTGTTTGCCACATCCCTTCTCCGTTCCTAACTTCTCCCCTTTCTGTGCCTCCTGCTCCCGCTCTCCCTCTCTCATTCTCCTGGGCTTCTTGCAGCACATTTCCCGTAATACTTGTGCCTCCACAAAACACCACATCCCTTTTTCCCCGAGTTGTTAACAACAGGAGCTATTAACATGACTCAGTTTTATGTTCCATGCTTGTCTGCAAATGCATGCGCACGTATGTGTTCCCCCCTCTCTCGCTCTGTTTAGTTTTTCACACCTTTTTCCTAACTCCAATGTTCCTACTCATCACCTTTTCTTCTTCTGTCGTTCATCTCTACCTTTTGCCCTACTTTCTTTTCTATTGTACTGTGCTTCTCATTTGCAGGAGAGGAGTTTCCCAGGTAGTTAATTGTAATTTATGTCAGAAATTCCAGAGCTACTGTAGCACAAAAAAAAATCAAAAAAGACATTTTGTTCTAACCTAAAGCATCCACAGAGTTAGACTTAAAGGCTTCCTTAGTTTGTCCTCATAGAGCGAAGACATAAGACTCTGAGACTCCTATGCAATGTAAACTGTCTCTACCTGATTCTGTTTGCATCTTGTCAACATGATTGAGCGTGAAGATTTTGAAATACGACCTAATTTGATATTATTTGTCATTGACTACCTCTGAGCATTAGGTGGGGGGGGGAAAGAGTGTTTTGAATTTGAGGTACACGGGGCAAACATTAGACATTTGATCATCAATACTTTTGAGGGATCAAACTTGGAGAGAAAAAAAGAAAGCTTATGTATGCAACAGAAGCAGGAAAGAAGAAGAAGAAGATGAAAACAGAACAAATAGGGATTCCATTCTTGCAGGAGCAAGTTTAACAATGTTTCTCCAGACCTGTATTTTCTTACACCCCCCCCCCCCCCCCCTTTCTCTCTCCCCTCCTTCTCTGTTGGCTTCATAAGGGAACCCTATACTGTAAAATGTGGACTGTTGTAAAAAGGTGCCTTGGGCATCCGAGCATTCCAACACTATTAAATGCCTTCTCCATCAGGCTACCAACATGGAGCCGAGGCCAAACGCCACCGTTGTAGCTCGCACATAATATATCCTCCTCTCTCTTAATTCCCAAAGTACACAGACGCTGCTTTCATGCACATGGCAAACATGGCCGCCTTGTTTTTGTCTTCTCTCCATTTGGTTTATTGATTTGATATGTTAAGCAGGCATTGATTGATGGACGTGGTCGAGTCAATGCGTGGATGTTTTTGTTTGTGAGCAAAATCTGTGACTGCTTCCATGTTTGCACTGTTATTTTATACTCCAAATGTGTGTTGGTTGTAACTTCGAATGTGGTTTCTTTTTCTCCTCCTGTCTCCCCCTCTCTCTCTCTCTCTCTCTCTCTCTCTCTCTCTCACTTTCTTTAAACCAACAACCACCCACCCCCACACACATACACGCTCGCCGGTAGTTGTGTACATTATTCGTGCGAAGCCATTGACTGCCAGGAACCCTTAATCCGCAATGCAGAGCTCAAGTGCAGCAGCCCCGGCCGCCACTTCTACAACGGAGACCGCTGCACCATCTCCTGCAACTCCGGCTACGTCCTGCAAATCCACCAGGACGATGACATCATCAAGAGCCAGGTAAACACGCTGCTACACACATGTTGGGGGGGGGGGGGGGGGGGGGGGGGTGGAGAGAGAGAGAGCTGCACAAAGAAGCACATGGGTGCATTAATGTACACATGCAAACACTTAAGTGCAAAAGCATTTTCTGCAACATATGGGAACATGCGTGCAGGCATGAATTTGTGAATGCACACATGAACATGCATCGATGCAAACTCGAGCACACATATGGCCATAAAAAAAAGAGGAGTGCAAACACGCTTGCTTGCTTTCTTTCTTTCCGTCTGCTCTCCTCTCCTCTCCTCCTCTATCTCTGCGTTTATTTTGTCACCTGCAGAAACTAGGCTTGGCACGGCGAGCCTCCAGGGACGATGACATCATGAACATCCAGGTAGATGAGTGCTGCACTGAGGAGCGGAGACGCCCCAGTCTCCTCCTCTTGCTGGCTCGCTTCACATATACAAACACACGCACAAATATATATGTATATATATATATATATATACATGCACACGCACACACATTTTTCTGTACAAGCACAGACATAATAGTGTTTAGTCTCTTGCTGAGCACGCTGCACCATCACCTCAAACAGTCACTTTGTATCGCTACTCCGCCGGGACGATGACATCATCGCATAGTGTCTGCTCCCTCTCCCTCCCTCGCTCGCTCCATCCCTGCTCATTCTCGCACACATTGAAGCCTCTGTTAAAGGGCAGAGATTTTGCTAGCGCTCTCTCACACAGCAGCGCGCACACACTTAAACGCTCCCATGTAGATACCAACACACATACAGTAAAAAGCGCAGACAATCTCCACTGTATAAACAGGACACAGATGTGAACAGATACAGTAAACACACACACATGCGTACACACCACAAGTAAACAAATAAACAGGGTGGTTGACACTGCATCGTAAAGCCTTTTGGACGGGGGCCAAGCTGCTGTAAAGGCCCGTATAAAGGCTTTATCCTCCTCCACGGCTCTGTAAAGCAGTCTACAAGACAATCTATTAATGCTCCCTCAGAGAGTCGGGAGGTTCAGAGAACAAGGTAAATTTTGTTTTTTAATGTGCAGTTCAGTCTGGAACTGTATGTGTGGGGGTTTTGTGTGCGAGGCTTTATAGGAGTAACGGTTAAATCAGGAAAAAAAAGAAGGCAGAGGAAAGACTTTTACAGGCTCAAAGGAAGGGGAAATAATGACTTTTTTTTAAGCATCGTGGCCTGAACAGTTCTTTCTCTCACCTTTCATATGGATACTTTATAATGTTTCTGCACACATATTAAGTAAGTGTGTGTGTGCATGCACAGAATTGCATTTGCATCCACTTTTGATTATACCTACTTTATGTACAAACACTGTCAGAACGGTTTCTTCATTCAGCCTGCAAAGACCTCTAATTGCATTACGTTTTTGATTGACAGTGCTCTGTGCACAATGTGGCCATTCATCAATGTCAATTCATTTTGTGATAAATTATGCTTTTCAGAGAGGGACGGGCAGGAGGGTACGGAGGAAGTGGGGTGCAGGGGGGGTGGGGGGGGGGCAGGACAGAATAGAAAAGGTTTCGTCACAAACGATGATTGACAGTTCAAAGGTATTTAGAGGACCTGATATTTATGGTAAAAACTTTTTTTTGCACGCACGCACTCCAGTGAAAGGCATCAGGTCGGTTTTGTTGGTCGGATATCAAACGATCATTTTGCAGTTGCTTTAGTAAGGGTCGGTGAATGTCTGTGTGTGTCTGTGTGTGTGTGTGGGGGGAGGGGGGGGGAGCAAAGACATGCTGGTGAAAAATGAATTAGTTCATAGCTAGCTCTGGTACAGCTAAGTGGCTGTACACTGTCCCCGTCATGATAAACAAATGAATACACTTTGAAAGATAAAAACAATAATGCGTAAAATAATCCCTAACAGAATCAAACACTCTCCTTTACTCACCGTGTCGTCCATAGCAGGAGATTTCTTCTACTACTTGCCCTTGGTTATTGGTTTTAAGTAGACTCTTTTATCCTCAAAGAGTAAGCGGCACTGGGAAATGACTTCACCAGTTGCCCGTTCCCCCAGGAGCAGTACACGAGTCCTTCCCAAAAAAAGCCTTTGTAAGACGCATCGAAAGCAACAGGAACACAAAGACACCATTCATCTTTAAATGTTTGTTTGTTATTTTTGGCTAATCAATGTAGTATGCTAAATCCTAAAGCAGGCTTTGTTGGTAGTTTGTAACCCATCAGGGAACAGCACACTATGTTGTTTTTATGACTGCAGCAACCACATAGCTGGGACTGAATGAACTGTCGGACCGCAGGACAGAAATTGACAAAGAGGACACGAGAGATTTGAGAGAAACACATCCATTCAACATCAAAAGCGGTACAAAACGATCGTGTCAAGCGAGTTTAGGAAAATCGTCAAATGGCCGGTGATAAATCAATCTGCCCACAGTCAATGAGCACTCCTACCTCAAGTTTCCCCACACTGATGGGTTTATAGGTGAGAAGACTTATTTTCAAAGTAATCAAAAAAGTGACAAAATAAAATGGAAACAACTTCACCTTGCCTTAAACCCCTCAGTTAAAGTCTCTCTATTTAATTATCTCCTCCTCCTTTCTTCCAAACACGCACTCCAAAAGACACACACCTCAACTCTGCAGTGGGAGACACCACGTTCTTGTCTCCCTTCATTAGCCAATTACACTCTTGTTTGGGTGATGTCTAAGCTGTTCTGGGAACACCACCTTCTTAGATAACACTATCTTCAGAAACAATCTGTTTCCTTCACTTCTTTTACAAGTATATGTGTGTGTTTTATTGCCATCTGTGTTCCCTATCTTTCTCTCTCTCTTTAACCGTTCTCTCTCACTTTTTTATTTTCTGCTGACGTCTGCCGTTTGACGAAAAACAAATCCATCAAACCAACAATACCTGCCCAGTATAGGACTGCTCATCCACTGTCTTTAAATGACCTAAATACCCATCTTCAAAGTGCATTAGGGAATAATCACATTATTACAGTTGGACGTAGTTTCAGTGACATCACACATTGGTTCCTGAAGAGGCCATATTGGAAATGCTGAGTCAAGCTGATCAATCAAGGAACAGACAAAGCGATAGAATTGAGGCGGGTCTTTAGCCTCTTAGCAAACAGCTTTAATGCCTCTGTCTTTCAGTCAAATTAACCACGACCCCAATCCTGCAAATGTTTGCAAAACTCATCTTTAATGAAAGGAGATAAGTTATAAAAACATTAATCCCCCCATAGTGTCTTTACCAAAAGAGAAATTAGTTACAAGGATGTAAAACAGGATATGTGGACACTCGAGGAACTGCACTTTGTTTGCACTTCCGCATTTGTTTCATTTTTGAACACTGAAGGTTTTCGCTTGTAAGTAACTCCTGCTTCCATCATATCCAATCTAAACGACTTTATATGCACGTTTCATTGGCACCAAAAATGATCAGTGTGAAGAAGTTTTTTTTTGGCTAACATGCATCATTAAAGCTCCTGTGAGGAGTTTGTAGCAGGTTATAAAAACAACGGAAATCAATACCGATGTCTCTGCAAAAGAGACCATCATTGACAAGAGTGATTTTTTTCTATATTGCTAAAATATTGGCCTAAAAGTTCTTCCACGGGGGAGGTGTCAGGTGAATAAATAAACAGCATGTTGCTGAAACAACCGATTTTACACTTTCAACAGAAAGATTCACAATGGGGATTACATTTGACAGTTTAAAAAAGCAGGGGTCTCCCCAGAAAAAAAACCCCACTACCTACCCTTGTACAGGAAACCAAACAACAAAAGTGCCTCACAGGAGCTTTAAGTGAAATGAACAATATTGGAGTTTAGATGTGTTCTCAGGGTGCATTAATTTTCTCCCACTCCAAATCCATTTTGGTTTTCTTGAACTGGAAACACCTTTAACTCGTATCCTTCATCAGGGCCTGAGAGCTGCAGTTGATCCAGAGTTTCTGTATTGCAAGTCCTAATTGGTTTGAATGCAGAGAACAAAAAAAAAACAATGGTGATTAAAGTAGCTATGAGGAACTTTCATTTCATGTCATGGGAACAGCACTGAATTCAATCAATCAATCAACTTTTATTTGTATAGCGTCAACTCATAACAAGTGTTATCTCGAGACACTTTACAAGAAGCAGGTAAAAGACCTTACTCTTTGTCTGTTAACATTACAAAAGAGCAGGTAAAAGACCTTACTCATTATGTTACAAAAAGCAGGTAAAAGACCTTACTCTTTGTCTGTTAACATTACAAAAGAGCAGGTAAAAGACCTTACTTATTGCTATGTTACAAAGATCCGGCCTATCCATCATGAGCACTTTAGCAAAGCAGCAAAAGTTACA
This sequence comes from Labrus mixtus, assembly GCF_963584025.1. NCBI lineage: Eukaryota > Metazoa > Chordata > Actinopteri > Labriformes > Labridae > Labrus > Labrus mixtus. The sequence goes on along the minus strand of NC_083628.1, from coordinate 5,659,910 downwards.
GTGGTAAGAAAAAACTGCCTCATTAAAAGGCAGAAATCTTCGGCCAGTTCCCCGGCTCATGACGAAACAGTCTTCACAGGCCTAGACTGCGCCGGGCTTGGAAAGGGATAGGGGGAGAGATGGGATAAGATGCAGGAAGAGGGATAGAGAGCAAGGGGGTGGGGGGAGGTAGACCGTCCGTCAGCAATCCGGTGGGGAGGGGAGGGGGTGTGGGGGGGTTGTTCTAGCAGGCCGCCAACCCACGATCCGGTGGGGAAGGGGTAGGGGTGGGGTGGGGGTTGTTCTGGAATTGTAAAGATCTGTTTCTGAACACCTTTTGAAAACTTACATCAAAGCCAGTTGTTTGGCAGTTTTCTTCCCGCTAACGTCCATGAACTAGACACAGCCTCGTCTTACAATCTATTTCATGAATAAAATAGAGACATTACATACATGCCTAGGAAGAAGAGAAGATATTATAGATCAGTTTTAAGTCCTTCCAAATCCGACAATTCTTTCCATCTGCCAACCAATGTTTGGCCCCTGAACTTTCACTATCCATATCCATGTGCTGCACTGAAGACTGATCCAACCTTCTGAATCCTTACATGCCCCCTAAGAAAGGCTTCCTGTTTCAGATGAATGCAAACTCTAAACGCTCTCCCTCAAAACCAGAAGGTCATCAAGATGGTTTGTAACTCCAGTTGGTTTGAGTTCCATTTTTGTCCAAGCAGTTGTTGTTATCTTTTATTTTAAGAAAAATCTCATCCCTCCCAGAATTTGATGTACTTGGAAGCGTGCAAGTTTATTATTCTGAGTAACTGTCTGATTCTCTGTAACACCCAGCCGCATGTTACTGTCCTGACCACATTCTCTCTTCTCAAATTATTTGAGTGACTGTCAACTTTTTATTTCCTTCTCTAACAGTAAGTCTGGATCTTCCAGGCAAATGAAACCTCTTTGCTTCTAAGTAAAGCTGCTTTTTCTTTTTCTCCTTCTCCAAAACTGTTTCATAAGGGCTTTTCCATGAGGACTAGACACACAAATTACACTTAAATCCACTGCCAAGTCATTCCATAATAACTCAATATGCAACTGTTTGTAACTCTTTACTTCTTTTTTTTTTTTAAATGACTTATGTGTTTGCGTTCCATCTGAACTAAGAAAAACCCTTTCTTTCAAGGAAGAGGTTGTCACTATGTTGCTTTGTTTGTCTTTTAGTATATCTGTCTTGAATTAGGCAGAGTGGCAAAAAAGAAGATTCTGGTAGAGACAAAGTCTCTGTGAATGCCTACACAATTACACATACTGATGATACAGAAAAAGGCACTGAATCCAAATGCATTCTGGGAAACATGCTTGATTAAATGCCAAAACAGCTCATGGTAGAATGTGCAATAGAAAATGTGTTTTTGCGCGGTGTTACAAGTTTTAGGATCAGCAATCTTGTACCGTCCAATGTTTTCACCAAGTTTATGGTCAACACATTAACACTAAGTAGATCCTTCCACATTTCTTCCATGCCTTGACTCCCCTAATATGATTGACTGATTCAACTGTACACCCACCTTTTTTTTTTTGTTGCAGCATGCACTCACATGTTATGCATATGTTACTTTGTTGGATTTCCAAATATGAAAGGAGCTTATTTATTTTGAGGGAACCTGATACTGTTATGCAGTATCATATAATGGGATCAAGATGAAAGATAGAAAAAAAAAAAAGGGACTACATGGGAACAGGGAGAAGGTTGTGAAGCAATAGATCCGTAATGCTAACTGAGTCCAGCTTGTGTGGCCTTAGAGTTTGGCCAATCATTAGAAAGATTTGTGTAATCAAAGTAAACCATAACAGGGATCGACTGTAATTCATGGTAAAAACACAGGTTTCGTCAAAATTATTGCGCTCCGGCAGCTTTGTTGTGAGATTTCTTGGCAAGCGCTATCGATTTTAGCATTCTTGTTAGGTTACATGGTGCTATTTAATGGATGAGGATGAAAACAGTTGAGGTTTTGGATGATGCAGTGGCTCCCCATTTTGGTCTCATCTCCGCAAATATCATACCACAGGCCAAATAATTTACAGGAAGCTAAAAGCTATTTCTAATAGGAAATAGGCCTTGGATCAGGACGTTTTCAGCTGGAAAAGTTGGGAACCAGAAATTGCCGTTTTCAAGTGTAATGTTTTGCAAACAGTACGGTTGCCATCGCCGTTTCCAGGAACTTGTATAGCAGCAAATACTGACTCTTTAATGGTAAATTCTCTGCACAATCTCCTCATCACTCTTGATCAGGAATGGTAACATATTGATATGTGTACAGGATGTATAAATATTGGCTTCAAACACACATATGCACACACAGACACATGCACACACAATTAATGAAAGACATGTGGCAAGTCTCCGTCAGACCTAAATCAGCCGTAGCTCCTTCAGCAGTTACCTGTGCGGCTGCTGTTTCTTATCAAGGGGGTTTTCCCTCAATGGTGAAAAAGGAAGGGATGTTAATCTATAAAAAAAAAACAAGGTTTTAGATTGTACTTTAGGTTTGTCTTTGTTTGTCACTGTACATTACCAGTGCCGAGTTGGACTCCAGCCATTCCGCTCGTTGCTTACAATTCTTCATGTTCTCTCCATGTGTGGATTTCCTCTGGGTTCTCCTGTTTCCTCCCACATTCCAACAACATGTAAGGGTCCAGTCACACAGGATGCACTATGTCCGTTTGAGGCAATTTGAGTACACTCACAGGCATTTTATCGCCTTCATTGCTTATTTGCTGAGTTTGTGCAACAGCCCCCCCCTGACTTAAACGACTTCTGCTCAGTTTGTTTCCAAACGAACTGCAAAAATGATCTCATTGTATTACCTGAATCTAGTTCTTATTTGATGTCAATGCCAAAAGAAAGTCAACATTTTAGTGATTAAGACCAAAGATATACTTGCTTCTAACTATGCCTACGCGTGTGCATGATGGCTGCTCCTTGTCTGCTGCATCTGTCTGCTGTTTTGCTTGTGCACATCCTCAATAATACACAGTTGTAAGATGCAGTATGATGATGTACTGTAGAGGCAGTGTAGAGCCAGAGGGGATGTGACAGAGACTGTGTCCGAATCCAAATCATTTCATAAGATTCATACTAAATATGACGTCACATAGCCTGTTGCCAAATCACAGTTTGCAATTTTGTGCATGTGAGAAAAAACCTGGATGTATAATAGATTCATCAGATTTTTTTAAAAGTATGATTAGGGAGCACACTGTTCATAATTAAACTGCCCCAAAATGCATTGCAGCTCTCAGACTATCCAATGGCGTAGCTACTTACGCTTACTATGGATATGTTTTTGGCTGTGGTGTGTGCGTAACTTCTGGGGTTCCTGGAGCCAGCCTCAAGCGGACACATTTGACGATCTGCAGGATTTTGCACTTCCGCATTGGCTTCATTTTTCAAGGCCGCAGGTTGCCGCCATGTCTGTAGTTTACATTCCGCACATCCTGTAGTTGCATAGTGTCTGAGCTAGAGGGGGTGCCCTTTAGAGGTATCCTCCAGTAACGCGCATAGTGCATAGCCAAGTGTGTGAACGATCACGTTTATGATGCAGCTGGTTGTGTTTGTCAATGCAAGGTTAAAAAGCAAGTCTATCTCAGGCCTAAAACCATTTCTTTGAAAGTAGGAAACAGATAAACACACAGAGGTTGGAAGATTCCCTCTGTGTGTGTGTGTGTGTGTGTGTGTGTGTTTCACAGAGGTTGTCACACCTACACCAAAGTCAATCTGTTTTGTGTTCGGGCTGATTGTGCAGTTGTTGGATATCAGTTGTCTGAGTGCCATGCATTGACCATGCAATCACTATCAGCAGTCACTTGAGCTGCTGGGTAGCCGATGAGGCTTACTGACATACAGGGAAAAAAACACTGATGGAGACTTGTTGGAGTTAGTGCTTAATTGCTGTAGTCTCTTACAGGGAGTCAAACACTTACAGGATATTTGAAGGTTATCAATCTATCCGTTATAATGCACCATTAATTCAATTGGTGCATTCATTTAATTCAAACATCAATTAATGCTCGTGTCGATGCATTCTCTTGCATCATGTCTCCATCTCACCTCTTTTGTTTTTTCTAATTACTTTTCAGTCGGACTCTTCAGTGACTATAACCTGTGCGAACGGGAAGTGGAACAAACAGGTGTCGTGTGAGCCGGTGGATTGTGGTCTGCCAGACAAATACCACGTCCATCCTGCAAATTTCAGCTTCCCCGAGGGCACCACCTACGGCAAGAAGAGCACCTTTCAGTGCAAAGAGCCGGCCCAGCTCGTAGGTGAGATGAAAAGCCGTGCACGGGTAACTGTTTTGTCTGGTTGACATCTTTAAGGTGCATAGCAGCAATGAAAAACTGGATACGTTTTATTGCAAAGACTTAAAGTTGATCTATTATGCTGATCCTCATTTTAAAACGTACATAAAGTGTTTCTATGCTGGATGGCCATTTGAAACATGGGTAAAGTTTCAGATCATGGGGTAAGTGTATGTTGTAGTAATCCCAGGATAAGTCTGCAGAGTGCGCTAAACGGCATGTTCTGCAATCACTTCCCTGATATGAAGTTATGAACAAAGAATTTCACGAGTCGGCTTAAAGACTCTAGGTAAGCTGTTGAAACAAAGGCTTCCGTAGGCTCTATTCTCCCAGCTGTGGAGAGCATCAGTCCCCTGGCAGCCCTGCAGCGTTCTCCCTGAAGAAGGCTTGGACTTAAAGCGACAGCAACTGAAATGAACTGCTTCAGGAAGAGGCTAAAATAGGATTTTCACAGACATGAGTTATAGATAAATAAGGACGTTTTTGACCTACTCTAAAGGTTTCACACACCGACAACATGTGAAAATTAGTACAATATAGGATTTTAAATGAGTCATATGAATATTACTCTAACAGTTATTTTAAACATTATTATTCACTCACATCGCATACAGATTAAAATGACTGAAATCTGGTATATAATGTTTTGAAAGTGATCTGATTCATATTCAGTCACTAAAACATCATCATAACTAGTTTTCCGTTGGTCATGGTCCAGTAAATTCGAAGGTCCTTATTTGTTCTCAGCTCTGATCATGTGCTTCTTATTTCAAACAGTGAACTGTCATTCTTCATCTGTCTCTGTCGTCTTTTCTCCCCAGGTACCAACAACACTCTCTACTGCCTTGAGGATGGTCTTTGGTCCTTTCCGGAGGCTCTTTGCGAGCTCCGCTGCCCAGCTCCGCCTCCTGTACCCAACGCCGTGCTGCAGACCAAGCGCTGCAACGAGACAGGCCTGAAAGTGGGCACGCTCTGCAAGTACAAGTGCAAGCCCGGCTACCATGTCACCAACAAACCTAAGAGGTAAATAAAGGAAGAGAACTTCAGTTTAAAGACTTTTGTTTGGTAACCTGTATTTGAACCTCACTAAAGCTGCACAACACCCACAAGTCTAAATCTTAATCGTCTTCCCCCCTTCAGGCGGGCATTTAAGCGCCAGTGCACCGAGGACGGCAGCTGGCTCGAGGGGGCTTGTGAGCCGGTGACTTGTGATCCCCCGCCTCCCATCTTCCACGGCTCCTACCACTGCACCGACGGCTTCCGCTTTGACAGCGTCTGCAGACTCAACTGCTCTGACCCTGCTGGTAATACTGCTATCGCCGCCACAGGAGGCTCTGCCCATACGGTGAGGCTGCTGCACCCTCCATGCAAGCAGGTCTGTCCATCTCTTTCCTGTCTTTCTTATTCTTGCTTTACCTATGTGTTTGTCTTTCTTTATGTCACGTGTGTAAAAAAAAAAAAAAAAAAAAGTAGAGATTCTCTCTTCTTCTCTCTCTTTGCATCCTTAATGTTTAGCTCAGGAGGAAGTGAATAATCACTTTATAAACCTTTACAGATACTTTGTTTTTGTTGGATTATTGTACATATACAATACATGTTTTCCCAGATGCACTCACTATCGGGACATCGTTTATCTGGTGCTTCTTACACTTTCTCCCCCCGTCTGAAGGCGCATCTCTCCCCGGCCGTCTCTCTCCCTGTCTCCCTTAGCCCTACTCAATTTGACGCCATGCTAATTAGATTGCTATTGATTTCCAGAATAGTCCTGCTACCACAGACTTCTGAAATGTATACACCTCTTAATCCGTTCTGCCTCTCAGGCGTTGTGGCTTGGATGCCTGATAAAAATTGGATTGTATTACCCCATCACCACCCACCCCCCTTTTGCCATCTCAATGTCCTTGGGCCTGCTTAGTGTTTCGCGTGTCACTGTGTGTGTATAATTTTTTTTTTTGTCTGTCAATATCTTTGTGTTTTCAGGCGGCGGGGTCCAACGTGATCCGCTGTAGGAAAGATGGAAACTGGACAGGGTCATTCCGCCTGTGCGCGCACAGCAAAGGCCAATGTTCTTTACCTCAAAACCTCCATTATAGCCTTCAGTACTCCTGCAGAAGAGGACACGGCATAGGTCTGTACTACAAAACAAAATAATGTTATCTACTGACATTTCTGGGGTTTTTTTCATGATGATGTCATCTTTTATTTTGTGGCTATCTCAAAGCTTTTGTAAAGTCTTTATTTTCCCACGTCATTCATTCCTTTTTTGCTTTGCACTGTTTATGATCTTTTTTCTTGATCTTTTCCTGGGTGCACACTTTGATCGGCGTCCCCTTTCCTGTTTTTCCTCTGTTCTCCCGACAAACACAGGCGAGGAGTGCGAGCTGACCTGCAGAGAGAGCAACAACGACGTGGTGATCCTCCCCAGCAACATGACAGTAGAGCGGGTTCTAAAAGAGCACTGGAGGAACCCTCACAAAGTCAAAGTGAGTTTTTTTTCCTTCATCTCCATGCCCTGCTTTCAACTCTCAGAGCTGTACTTCGCAAAGTTCTGTGATCCACGACTCTCCGGCAAGGAATTTCACGTACGCTGTCAACACCCCGGCTCCATCGCCCACAATCCAAAATGCCAGCATGTGTCTGTGTTTTGCGCCTGATGCCATGCAAATGTTTGTCTTGGACACATGGCAACCCTTTGAACGTTTTGAGTTCTAGTTTTTGATTGTAAGTGTAAAAAACACGCTGCTGCCCTCTTACACCCGCTGTCCTCAACATGACAGTTCATGTACTTTCTTCGGGAAATAAATCAAAGCTGCAGGACATGTACTGGAATGAAGAGTGGACAAACAAGTAGATGTGCCATCTGTGGCTCCTTTTTCCGCATGTCATTCCCCACTCTCTCTCTCTCTCTCTCTCTCTCTCTCCCTCCGATTTCAGATTCTATCCCCTCTCCTGTCTCTCAAAGGCATAAAAGGGCCAAAAAAAATCATCTTAAACAAATGTGATCAGCTATGCCAATGCCCACCAAACCTTGACAAATGGTCTAAAGGTGATTACCTGTTTTTGAACCAAATGTTCTAATAGTTCTGAACTTGTATTTGCTTAATAAAGCCACACAAAGGCTATAACCAAAAATTACACACGGTGAAAAAAACTAAATGAAAACAAACATTCAAAGTTCATGGGGAAGAAGAAGAAGAAGAAGTTAGAAGAAGAAGCCTTACCAAGAGGGACAGATGGTCTAGCGGTCATGTCGCGCCCCATATACAAAGGATATGGTCCTCCAAGCAGGCGGCACTGGTTCAGGTCCGACCTCTTCGGCATTTAATTCTTCACTCTCTCTCCCTGGTTTCCTACTTTACCCACTGTCCAACAAAAAAGGCATAAAGCCCACAAAAAAATAAATCTTTATGAACGGCTATCATCAGTAATCGTGCTTATTAAACCTATGACGTCACTGGTTAATGACCTCATTTGATTTAGGTACACCTCACAGCTGACTACTGATTAAGTACCGTTGGCTTAGATTGGCAGATAGCAAAACACAAAGGTCAGAGGTTATGGCAAGGGAGGTCATTAAACGCAGAACTGTACAACTTGTGCCTTTGGGAGTAACCCCCACCCCTACACAAACCTGATGGTGTCATTTGGGATTTTTATTAGTTGAGGGTGGGGGGGATAAGAGATGGGGGTTGGGATATAGTGTGTAAGTGTGTGTGTAGTCCACACAGTGTACCAGACTACACCTACTCCTCTAATTTTACTCTGCCCACTTAACCTGATTAATGTCAATGATGTGCAATTTGTTTTAAGTGTTTGTGTCAGCTTAATGCCCTCTGCGAGCCCAGGCTGTAGAGTCGGGTAAAAGATCCTGCTAAATAGCATCAAGTTTTGTAACTAGAGAAAGAGAGAAAAGAAGCCACGGCCGAGTAAAAGAACACAATGTGTTTCTCGCTGTATTTTTTTTCCTACTACTCCTTTTGTTTTTGTTTCAGAGTCACACTGAGTCAGCAGCTTTTTGTGGTGGATGTCGGGAGAGAGGGGTGTCTTGGGCCACGTGGACATGAAATGATCTGTTTTTCATGGATTTGTGTAACTGATATCATTTGTGCTCGGTGGTAATTTGAAACCAGGGGCTATGCTGTTGAGGGCAGTGGATAGCATAAGAGAAGTCGGAGAGGTGAGGGTGAAGGGGTGAGGGGCTTCTATGGGGCGAGTTTTTCAGACATGCAACAGAGGAGTTTCTACTTGTTGTTTAATCTGTGCCATGTTTTATCCTGGGCTACAATCTCTCAATTTACATCTCGATAGGCCTATAGTTTAACACCAGTGTTCTTTTATAGGCTACTTAATTCAAAGTAATCTTAATTGACACATGGGAACACAATCAAGCAATCACAAGAGTGATGACAAACATTCCAGTTCACCATCATTTTCATCTGAGAATGAAATTTTGTTAACAGAGAAAAACTAAAGACAGTGACAATTCAGAGAGCATCAGGTCATTGTCAAAGTAAAACAACAGATATGGTTACTTTTAGGCATAGACAAGTGTCAAAACAGCTAAGGTTAGCCTTTAACCATCTCCTCACACACATAACCATTAGCTAGCTAACTTTACTGTTAGCTAGGAGAACCTTTCCCAGGGTATGATAGAACATATCAACCAGTAAATTCAGTTGCTTAAATGTAATGCTAGCTGTTGATTAACAATATAACAAATGTCTGTTTGATTTTCTAGCAAGCCAACTTCTAGATTACATTTCTGTTTGCTAGCTAAGAGTTAGCTTAGAATAATGGCATTTCTAGTGTTATGGTTTAACACTATCTGTTTGTCATGTTAGCTAAGTAGTGGTTGAATGCTAACATAAGCTGTTGTTTAATGGTACCCAAACGGGCATAAAATGTGTTCTTCTGAATCTTTTAATAGGACTTGATATCCCTCTGATCTTTCACTATCGCTGTACAACTTTATAACAGCACTCAATCTTCAAGCCCTGAGCATGGTGTCAGAGGAAATGGCCACTGTGTGACGACGGTGAATTATACGCCTTTGTAGTCTGCCTTGAAATGTTGCCCATTCAAATCTAGACGCAGAAAAGAGATTAAGAACAAACGCATTAGCAGACACCTATTCCTAAATACACATAAAATACAAAGGCATGCACAGAATGTAAAAAATACTACTGAGAAACTCGGATAGGAAGAAGTTGTATTTGAAAAAGAAATTAATCATGACTATGTTGTAGTACGAGTAAGGAGGAGTAGACATGTCAGCATACTTCTAAACTCCCCTGTTGGATGGGATGCTTCGTTCAGTATTTCAAAGGGAATTCATGTCCACTAAAGTACTTTCTAGTTCTACTTTGCTGAGTTTGAAGTAATTGTTTCCCACCTTAAGTGATGTTGATTTATTGCCTTTAAACCAGTTGTATTTTGGTTCTTAGTGTGACCCACTTAGAATTCTCTCCTGCTCCCCTACCTCCACCTACTCTTCTTCTCTTTCCTGTCCCTCTATCTCTAACGATCCTGTGCCCCAAGCACCCTCCTCCCCCCTTTATCAGCAAAATTACCCTGTCGGGCTTGCTGCAGAATTAGTCATTTTCTACATGACATGACCTCGTCTGTGGTGGCGCTGAGATAGGGATCTATTTTTATGTGGTATCAGCGCCCCAGGGAGGCTTGAGAGGGTGAGGATCCTATACGTAGTGAGGGGTGAGGCCAGGCCACAATCATGGATTATCATGATTTACGGTCTTGCTGAAAGAGGAAAAAAAGAATGAGAGAGAGAGAGAGGGGTAGAGAAGGAGTTTCTGGATGACATCATCATAGCAGCGCATGGGGGGGAAAAAGAGAATATTTGCAAAAAGTTTCACATATAAGACAAAATGTGCATAGTCTTCCATCATATTGGGACTTAGGATCATAGCCCTCACTCTTTAAACACAGAAAGACGTCTCTGAAAGCAGCTCTACAGTACTTAATGTGTCCCAATACAAGTCTGTTTTATTATGTTTTAAGAAAGGTCAATAAAGTGCACAGGGACCTCACATTTCTAACCTGTAAAAAACAGAAATCAAATGTGTTAAAAAGCACCTTTTCAATCTTACAAGCTGATAAAGCTGATTCAAAATCACAATGCTTTGAAAAATATCTTTTATTTTTCAGTTTGACCATCATGAATTCCTTAAAACAGTAAATTCCAGTAAACAGTATGTTAAGCTGAAGCTTTTTAATTAAAGGAAATTCGCCAGATTGAGATTATACCAAGTTGAACAGGTCTGCCATAGTATAGATCAGTCGCTCCCACAGCTCTCCGTCGTCCTCTGACGCCATGTTGTTCTTTCTCTCCACCTCCAACCCCCCCATCTTTGTGTTTTTGCATTGATTTGCTGACAGCACTGAAATGAAAAATACCTTAGTTTGCAGCAACGAAAGAAATGCATGTCAACTTTTGGAGATATTTGGGCACAGGGGGTCCAAGAAATGGACCATCTAAGGTCAGCTTGTCCTTGGCTTCGGATGGCACTTTTAATCACGCTCACTACTATCCCAGTCTGCAGTAAAGAAAACCCTTCCCCACCTGCTGACTCAAGTGACTCTTTTATACAACAGCCTCTATTCCTAACCAACAGTATAGGCCACGCTACCCATCCAGAGTCAAGTGAACTTATGCAATCTCATGTACTAACATTATACAGGAATGCATCTGTGCAGGTTAACATTCTCTGCACAGTGCTGCCCAGCTGCCTTGAGAAAAAATGTTTCCTGTTACATTACAACGAAGGGCACGGTGGGAGAACAGGATGGGATTCCACACATTCTGCAAAGATATTTGAGAACATGCTGCCCTTTACCTCTATGTCTCTTGATCATTCTCTCTCTCTCTCTTGCACTCCTGAGGCTAGGACTTTGCAGGGGGGGGAAATGCAATTTTTATCAAGTTATATCTGGTCAAAACTAACTTGTTCAGCTTTGTTCTGAAGGGGGAAAAGGTCAGGGTTATTCAAAAAAGGATTTGCACTGAAAGCCTCCATGTGTAGAACATGAGCCGTATGATAACTCCTTTGTTTCACTGTATTAGGTATGTGTATTTGTCTTTTTTGTGGCTAGAAAATGCCAAGTGTCTTTAGTCACAGTAAGAGTTATGTTTACTTGAATGCAGGTGAAAGAGATCACAGTCAATTGCTGCACATTCTGAACAAACAAAACCCCAAACAACTCCACCAGAACTCATGTTAACTTAACTACACTTTTTGTCCTGTCTTTCAGAATATAGTCTGTACAATGGGACTGAAATGGTATCCACACCCAGAATTGCTCCACTGCATCAAAGGATGTGAGGTAAGATCGCCAACTGACTTTTGGCTGATTGTATTTGTGGAGGTATAGTCTCATAAATCATGCCCAGACTGTATTCCTTTAATCATTGCACCTTCCTTCATCTCAAACCAAACTTTATCTGAAATTTGCCTGTTGAATTGAAAAATGTTCACAGTTATAAGTTTAGACACTGGTACAGTACATGTTAATACAAGAGCATGGTCCACATTAATGGTCATAAAATGTTACATACAAGCATAATATTTGAATGCTCAAACAGAAATAACCAGCTTCCCAAACTGAATCCACCCAAAGAAGAACCTCAGACTTAATAAACTCCAAATGTAGTTTCATAATATTCTATTTGCTGTGTTTGGCAAACAGAGTTAAACAGACAATGGATAAGCAGATGCTGGGCAAGTCAATATGACCTGCACTGTAGGTGAAGAATAAATCTTGTCAGAATATTTTGATTTATTGGTCTAAACAGACTTCCAGGTAGGGCTGAGATCAGTGCCGAGTTTTTTTTAAAACATTTTTTTAAGCATGCAGATGTCTGGGTGAAGTTAACAGAACTTTAAACACATTGGCAAGTCATTCTCCACATTTTTTTTTCTCTGATGTCAGTTGCTAAGGCCCTGCACATGGGGCACAGGTGGTTGTTAGCATTTGTAAGTGGGTTCAAATGTTGTTGAATGGGTTTCTGGTATCAGAACACTGACCCTTAAAATATTAGCCTGCCATAATATTTTAATTTGAATCTTATGTTAAAACTACATGTCCTCATAAAATGGTTCATTCACATGTGAACACATATGAACACTCATTTCAGGGAAGGATGACATCACCTGTTCCGTTTAGGCCAACTGGATAACCTGATTGGTAACCCAAGTGGTGTGGGTGGAGCCTGCCCAATAAATCACCTTATTGGAGTGTTTTGTGCCGTGAATAGTTTATGGTATCCTCAGTTTGATTTATGGGTCAGGCCGTGTGAGGGCTTAAAAAAGTCACGTTGAAAGATGAGGGAAATTTAATGTTTTAGATTAATCAGCAAATTTATTCCGAGACCTTTTAAAGCTCCTAAAAATGCTCTACAAGAAACCGAAGGATTTTGTTCCTTGCCATTTTGTTTAATTCAAATGCTTTCTTTTTGATACAGCCATTCATGGGAGACAACTACTGTGATTCAATCAACAACCGAGCCTTCTGTAACTACGACGGAGGAGACTGCTGCCAATCCACTGTCAAGACCAAGAAGGTTAGTGGCATGTTTGACTTAACCTCAACACAAACCGCCCTCACCCTTAAGCAGCAGAGGCACATGGAAACAGTGACTGGGGAAGCTTTGGGTGCGGTGTGTTTATAGCAGAAGATAATAATTTTTGACACAATAAATATTATATGCACTTTAAAAAAAGATTCTGTTATCCCAGATAAAGAATTGAAATTAACATTACAAAGTAGGCAAAGAAAGCAAAACTTTACTTTGTAAACTAATAATTATTTTATCAAATGTATCAAAAAAAAGTTCATAACCACAAATATTACACACAAACTAAGCTTCTGGAATCACAAAATACTTCTGTTGTGAGAAAAAACGACCTTAGCACTTGCTGAAACAGCGATGCTCTACCTCTGCTAGCCTAGCAGCTGCCTGTCAGCTGTATCTTACGTTAGCTTGAGGCACACAGCTCATGATTAATGTAGCTTCCCTTCGTACTTCTAGACTCAGTATTCTTATCTCATCTCACGGATGCCTTCAGACTTGGAACTATGATACAAACTAAAAATCTAATTACAGAAAAACATAATTTGTCAATGGTAAACATAACTCGTGTTTGTGGAACATCATTATGTTGATCAAAAATATGATTAAAACAATAAGTATTTATGACAAAAGTATTGGAGAGGGGTTAAGGGGAGCCAAGCGTTTTCAGATAGAGCTAAAGACCCAGCCAGCAACCTTCCTCTGGTCGCTGTTTCCCATCAGAAAAAGAGATAATGTTGGATTTGCTTCTGGTCACACTGATCAACGTTCAGTGTTTGTGCTTTTACCCTGCAGTCACACTTAGCTTAGGGAGAAATCCCATCCCCAACATGAGAGCATTTTTCCATTTCCCTAAGATTAACCTACTTGGACTTCTTTTTTTAACTTACTGTACATCCTTTGAGATTTTTTCAATGACCATTTCTACCTACGCAAGGTAAGTTTAATGGAAACCACAAGTGAATATACTTGAAGAATGTTGAATTTCACCTTTTGGAACATCTACAAACAAATTCCTCCTTACTTTGCCTTGAGTCCAACTTTAGATTACTGGTAGATAGATTACTGATTCCACATCCAAGAGAGTGGGAGTTTGTAGACTTCATCAATACTCTTTGTTTCTTTGTGGTATTCAATTTCCTAATGTGTAAAACATCTCAAATTGACCAACTATCTTCAATTTGTAATCAAATAGATATGAGTTATTACAGAGATTTAGGGTCATGGATATAAAAGTATAATTAAGTTGTTCACTGTTTTTGGGAATATCTTCATTGTATGGGGTATTTTTTTTTTCAGTCGCTACTCCATCAGCCCAGTTGTAATTCAGCATGAAGCCGAGCATGACAAAAAGTTCCATCATCCTTATGGTAGCAGCTCACTTAATTCAGGGAGGTGCTCTGTCTTGCTCATTCCAGCCAGCTGCTGGAAAGGAAAATGATTGGAAGTGTATTGTAGCTTCTGTGCTGCAGCATCTGCTTCTCTGGCCTGGCCTGTTTCTGTGAATCTGGCGAGGGACTTTAGTTGTACTCCTGGCATATCCATCCGTATGTCTGCCTGGATTTATATTGCAGTCTATGTGTCTCACTAGCTCTGCTAGTACGTTTGACTGAGACTGTCCTTTTTTCCTCATAAGGGGAAATGAACAAACAAGAAACATCTTTTGATGTCTTCCACTTCATGATTGGTTCTATCCACCTTGACACCATTGATTGTGCATTTGGGAACTTAGTCATGATAACAATGATGGTCCTTGTGACTTTGAGAAAAGAATCACCAAGGTTTTCGCCAAAAGAGCATGGTCATCAAACAGCACCTTGAAAGGCTTTTTACCTCCTAGTACCTCCTAGTACCATACCAGTAGGAGTCATGTTATAACATAACCTTTGGGACAATAAAGCTATCCCTCCATCCATCCATCCCTCCATCCATCTGTCCGTCCATCCATCCATCCATCCATCCAAATAAATCAACTATAATTTTTAACATTTAAGGGCTGACTTGGTTTGATTTGAGTTGGACTTCTTAAAAATAACTAGCAGTCTTTTGTGTCGTGTATTTATTCAGGGTACCAAAAAAAGTATCAAACGGCCAATGGTGAAGTGGCAGACCAGGGCTTTGATAGCAGATTTCTATATGGGCTAACAGAGAAACAGTGTAGACTTCAAACTAAGTCATTAGAAAGTTTAATGTTCAACCTGTAAATGGTGTCCATTTTGTTGTAAAGCTTTCCAATGACAAAGCTTGACAAAAAATGAAATATCCATGTGCAGTTACAACTGGAAACTACAATGTTCCTGGATTTGAATTAGACATTTGTAAAGCTATCAAATTAAGACAAATCTTCCTGCTGAGTGTTTGTAAAGGGTCAATGAGACTTTTGTAGTTTTCACAAATAACAGATGTATGAAACAAAAGTTCTTACGTAAAAAGGGGCAAAAAAACGATTCTTCATACAATTTTCAAATTTAAACTATAACCAACCTGTGGCTTGAAAAAAGGTTCAGGAGCTCCAGGTTTTGTTTGTTTCTCCTTTATTCAAAACTTCAGTGTCAGATGTAAGCTGGTGTATCCTGAGGTCAATAGAAGCAGGAAAGTGGGTGAGCAGCCCGCTGGGAAGTGACCTCACTCCTGAAGTGGTTTCCCTGCTCTTGATTGACGCTATCTTATCCTTACATCTTCTGGCCCCAATCCATGGCAGAGGCCCAGCCAGAACCAGCATAACTCACTTTTACTGACACCCCCCAGTGGGAGGATAGACTCCATTGAATTACTACTGCAACACGAGTCTGAGCTGGTAGATAGGGAGCAAGGCACAATATTGATGTTTTGGACTTTTTTTGTCCTTCTTTCCAATGGTTGATTATCAGACAAGCGACAAAATTCAATGCACATGGAACCACAGTATAGTCTTCCTCACATTGGCTTCACAATGAATTTTACTAGGGGGCAAGATACAGGAAAATATCAGGTATATCAGGTAAAGTCAGGCTGAAGAATTTGACTACTTGTGTTCACACATGCAGGTCACCCCCAAAATTTTTGAGAACTTCTTAGGAATTTTGTGCATGTGTGAAAACACCATAACTTACATGTATTAACACACATCTTTCCCTGAAAGACCAGGGACAGGGCGACCCAGTGCCCTGCAAACATGAGTGTACAGGCAACATAGCCACTCAGCTGCTGCCCGTCAGACAACATACCTGCAAAATTTACTTCAGGCAAAGATATTCTCTGTGAGTCCGATGCTGGTTTGTTCATATCTTTTTAATATAGCTGCTCACATTAAACTGTCAGTCTACAGCTTGTAAAATACAGTGAAAGTTTGTTTATTTTTCATCCTATTCCCTGCCGGGACTCAGCTTGTCAGCGGCTGTCCATCAAACAGAAACACGCCCCTCCAGTGGCATTTTCCCCTGTCTTTCTTGCAGTAAAAACTATTAAATAAAACCATTTATTCATTACTTTTGACTGCATGGAGAGAGGACTGAATGTGATTAAAGTTGGACTTTAATCCTCATCGAAAACTCTGGCCAAACTGCTGCTGTAGTTCCATGCCAAGGATGCTACATGCCGATGGTCAAAAGTAGTGTCTGCAGAACAGGTGTTACCAGTTCTTTGAAACAATAATGACAGGCAAATAGAGGATCGAATGACCTATTTGGTACTGACTTCAGTCAAAGGCGGATTTGGTGAAAAGCCGTTCATTTCCAGCTGAAGCACATTTTTCTTTTTCAGTGGACGGCTACAGTATGATGCAGTGAGTGCATTACTTGGCGCTCCAGGACTCCAGACGGCTTGTCCAAATTTCTACTTAAAGACATTTAGCCCTGGCATTGTTTGAAGAAAAATAGTCTGGCTGGTGTTTTCCACTGGTAGGTCCC
Source organism: Labrus mixtus (assembly GCF_963584025.1). Taxonomy (NCBI): domain Eukaryota; kingdom Metazoa; phylum Chordata; class Actinopteri; order Labriformes; family Labridae; genus Labrus; species Labrus mixtus. Next base: position 5,643,097 of record NC_083628.1, on the reverse strand, counting down.
CAGGAAACTACTTGAAAAGATAGGAAAAATAGCTCTGAAATAACTAATCAAAATGTGATTTATCGGCTGCCAGAAGCGAGGGATGAGGAAGGTTACTGTGGGTGAGAAACAAAAAATAAACTCTTAGGAATGAAGCTGATATGGGAAATTGATATGGGAACAGAGGGGAGCCAGATGTTTGATATAATCCCTTGCGCTTGTTCGTATGTGAGCCCATTTAATTAATTGATGTTGCTTGCCTGCACACACGTGTTTCTTAAAGCCTAAAACATATGCATGAAACTCAAATTAACCTGACACGCAGTTTCAAAACGATAAGCCAGACAACTTCATCCTGTCGTTTTTATTACTTTTTTTTGTCTGCATTTAAATCTCCAGTGTATTTATTACAGTTTTAGTACATGCGTCTGGTTAGGCTTTTGCAGTTGTTTATTCCTCTTGGGCAAAGTTTTTCCTCGCCGCCATCCCCATTTGATCAACTCAGTCAAAACAGAAACAGGGTTTCTTTTTTGCACCTGATTCTGATTTTCTCCAAAAGCGAACACATGTGTGGCAGACGACCAAGGCCAAAGTCACATAAAAACCTGTAAAAAAAAATGACACAATATATGACAGGAATCCGTAACTCATTCATGACAGCCTCCCTCACTCCCTCGGAGCTGCTGAATAACACACTTGCTGGGTGAGAAAGACAAGCAGTATTTTCCTCTTTAGCGGGAAATCAATGTTCTTCCTCAGACCACAACTGAAGACTTTGTCCCAAATTGTTTAATTGTTTCTGAATGCAGAGTTTGTTGTTACAAATTCTTCTGTCTGTGTCAGAGCAGAGTTAATTTGGTGTCAACAAACAACTACCATGAAATTCAGTGTAAAAGACACACTTTTATTACCATTTTGTTTTCATCTGAAAAGCTAGTTTGTCTAGTCTGCAAGCTAGTTCAGGCAGACAACTGGAGCTGCACTATTTTCACACCTAACATGCGTCATTATTCACAATCACCTGACAAACACCTCCTTCCAATTAGCCGTCTGTTTAAGCTGCAAGATTTCCGGTCTGTCCCTCCGCTCTTTCATTGCCAGCTCTGACCTGCACCAGTACTGCACTCTCGCTCAGCCACACCACCACCACTGTCCCAGCAACCACCTGTAGGCTCCCACTGGAAGGTTTAAGATATCATCCCATCCTCCTCAAATTTCGACATGTAAAATAGAACTATTGACGCAGTCGGAGCCAAGACGCCAAACACAAACTATGTTCTGCTGCTGAAGTAATAGAAAGATTTTTTTTTAATAATAAATAGCCCAAGAAAGGGGGCAGTGGTTAGTGTTTAGTGCTGGTGCCTCACAGTGAGAAGGTTCCTGGATCGAATCCCCGTCGGACAGGGAGGTTTGAATGTGAGTGTGGCTGGTTGTCTGTCAGCCCTGTGATTGACTGGCGACCAGACCAGGGTGTACCCCAACTCTCGCCTGATGACAGCTGGAATCAGCTCCAGCCCCCTGTAGCCCCGAAAGAGAGAAGTGGTATAGATAATGAATGGATGAATTACCATACAGTTGAATGGACACGTTTTTAACCACTTAATGAATGAAGGATACTTTACAGGAATGTTGCATAAGTTGAAGCTGGAGGGTGGGGGGGGGGGGGGGGGGGGTCAAAACCACGAGTAAACAATCTTTATCTTTATCCCCAGTAGTTTATCAAAGCAGTCAAGAACAACAGACACTGTACCCATGATGCCTGACAGTAACCTGACAGAAAGACAAGTGTGTCTCATTCAGTTTTCCTCCTGCTCATTCACATTCTCTCTCTCTCTCTCTCGCTCTCTCTCTCTCTCTCTTTTACACACTCACACACACACATCGCACATGAACAGACACGCCAGCCACCAGTTGGTTGTGGTGACTCAGTGGGGATCTGGCTCGTGTGTTGTTGTCCCTTATGTGTTGATGCACGGCATATGACACCAATGATATGACGCCCGTCCACACATCCACACATCCACACACACAAACACACACACACACACACACACACAAACACACACACACACACACACACACACACACACACACACACACACAATTCAAATACACCTCTCATTTGTTCCATATGTACTCTTGCCCCATGAACTTAGGTCATGACTGAGAGGGAGAAAAACAGAGCAAAGGGAATTTTGGGGGAGAAGAAAAGCGGTTGTACATTTTTTATAATCATTCATGTTCTCTCGCCTTTAAGGGTAAAAAAAACATCCTTATCAATGTCACTTTTTTTTTTCTCTGAACTTAAACCAACTGTTCTTCTCTTCTCAATATGTTGTCTTCAGTCCACTGATGGAGGAGATGAAACACACTGACAAAAAACATCTGCCCCTTAACCGTAGATGCTCAATTGACTTCTTTACAGCGGTTGCAATATTGTGATTCCCAACTTTAACTACAGAAGCCCTAAGTGGACATGCATTCATTACTTTTTAACTCCATTTCCCTGGGACGGCGAGTGTTTTCTGGTTGTTTTCTTGAGACTTATTTTTCTCTTCATTTCTTGGTTTCTTGACTATAACTCATTAACCTATCTCATTATCTGGAGATCACATGTTGCCGCGTGATAACAGGATCATTGTCTGGCAATAAAGACAACAAAACAATGCTGCCTTTGCACACAGTAATGAGATACGTAAAGACTATTTCTGTGTTTGGTTTGTGCTTTTGCAACTCTGGGGATAAGAGTTAAACAAGTCGAGACCTCGAGAAAATAACAGGAAACAGAGATATTAAAATGTATGGCTGCGTGTCCGCTCAGGGCTTCCATAACAAACACCAGGACTTTTAAAATCTCCAAAATGACTCATTGTTTCAGTATAAAAAAATCATCATCTTAAGAATGTATTCATTTCTTTCCAGATACAATAATTGGGCAATTTCTTCTCTAAACAATCTCTTTGTAAGAATTAGGTGATTAGCATTTATTAAAGTTTTCCAGATTTCTTCCGCTTTTACTTTTTACTTATCAGTTCCGACTTAAATCCTGATAAGAGCCGAATAACTGAGAGAAAATGGAGCAGAATCGTGAAAAGCAACGGAACTCAGCTGCTCACTTATTTTCTACTACTTCCCTTCCCAGCATATGCTTTCTCTCTTGACTCGTATTTTGAGTGAGATTTGTGTATTAAAGAGTTCTGGATGACTTGCCGCGTATTATTCCTTCCCAGGAGCTTTGAAGGTGCAAGGACTGCCTGCACGTAAGGTCACCGCAGGATCTCCCCTTAATAGTTGCAAGCTGTTGGCTGGTTTTGGAGAGGCAGGGAGGAGAGGAGACGAGGGTGTAGAGTATGCTTTCCGAGGGTTGCCTGAGCAAGACCCCCTTTAACAGGTCCCCCCCCCCCCCTCCCCCCCCTACTTAAACCCCATTCCCCTACTAGTTTAGAAGGAATTCCTTTCTTGGATGCTGGAAGCAGTATGCAGAGGGCACCCATTATATAGTTATATGACTTGGCCTTTCTAAAACAACTTTTTATCAATTTGCCTGTAGGTTTTTCTGTCTTTGTTGGTGGTGGGGTCAGGAGTAAGTACCGGGGTCCCTCCCAGTCCCTCACTCCTGTTTACAAGTCTCAGTCTGACACATGGACTAGCTAATTGTCACAATTGATGTTACAGCTGACCACTAAACATATCTGTCCCTGAGGACAATTCTCAATGCCCTTTCAAAATAAAAGCACACATTTTAACAAATGCCATGGTTTTTGACACTTTACATATTAACATTTCAGTTTTTCCAATGCCATCCACACATTTTTGTTTAACAGATCTTCTTTTGGATCTGGACACTTGTGATAGATAGATGGTATGATGTTTTTCAGTGGTGAAGACCATAGACAATACAAATATGGACGTAGCCTCAGTGACTTCACCCATTGGTTTCTAAAGAGGTGTCTTAAAGCCAAATGATGGTGGTCACCATATTGGAAGTGCTATCAGCATCTAACTTTTAATCTTCCAAGTAACAGGCAAAGAGTTGGAGTTAAGGGTGGCTTTAAGTCTTCAGGCAAAAGTTGTAGCCCACCAGTCGGTCAACTGAACCACACCCCTTATTATACAAATAAATGTATGCATAACTCATAGCCTTAATTAGTCAAAACAGGTTAGTTAAAAAAAACAAAAAACTACAGCGTGTATGAATACACACTGTAATTGTACTTTGTACCACGCAGTAAACGTGTCTCATACTACTGTAAAGATAGTCATTGGGGCGCCTGATAGCGGTCACGTTGCCCTTCGTCTGTTCAGAGGCTATAGTCCTCAAAGTGGGTGGCCAGGGTTCAATTCCAACCCTCCACACTTTACTGCCAGTCCCCACTCGGGGCTGTTGGCTTTTGAAATGCCTTTGAACAGCTTAGTTGACTTTACTTCCTGTTGCAATGGCTCTATCTGGGTAGTTAAAGAAGAGTAAGGGCATCCATGTGCATACAGTTCAGGGATTTTCATTGCACATGAAGTGAAACTGTGAAACTTTTGGTTTGCTTTGATTTTGGCGCCCCCCGTGGATAAAAAAAAGTACATCTTATCTAATAGCCAATCTTTTACTACACTTGCATAAGTAGTGTTTACTGATGATAAACCTAATGCTGCCTCATTTTGACAGTCAAATGTATGACTTGCTGTTAATCTTTGCGGTGGAAGATGTAAATAAAGGCTTCTCGTCTGACACTGACAGGATGGCAGCTGTTTCAGGCATTAAAAATGATCATATAGAACTATTTTATCTAGTCCCTGATGGTCTTATTTCCTTTTGTATGTCATATAGAGGCATCGGTATTAATTTCAGTCTTTTTCATAACCAGATAAAAACTCCTCACTGGAGCTTTAACGTAGCTTTTCTTGGCATTTATCCCCCCTGCAACACATTGCTTATCATTAAACAATCAGCAGCCTACAAGAGCCCCCATTATTCCTAACTTTCCTGTATTTGTCTGTGTGTGGGGAGTGGGGCTGAGGCAAAACACATCTTAGTGGGAGGGAAAGCAAGGATAATGTAGAGGGAGGAGCAGGGCTTTTCTTCACAGCTGAGCAAAGGTAGTTACACACCAGGGGTCACATGCTCCCCACTGTTTTTTAGGGGTTTTGGCTGTTTGCTGATGCTAAGTGCTTGCACTTATTTTGCCAAATCTCGTTATGTGTTATTTTGCTCTAAAGTTGCTGTTTCCCCTTTTTTAATCGTATTCATTAGAGCTCTTTCTTCTTGCTCAGCTTCGTTCTGTCTCTGTGATTTGAATCTCTTCAAGTATGTGGGAATTATTTTACGATACGGGGATATATCTTAGATGTCAAACTTGGCTATTGGTTCCAACAGCTGATTTAAGGTGAAACAGTTGGTCAAAGCCATATGCTGTTTATATAATTTATGTAGCCTTTGTAACATTAACCATTGATTTTTGGCTACGTTGGCATTTTGAGGAACCCTGCAGTTTTTTTTTTTTTTTATTGTGGAGCCATTCGTTACCATATTTGGTCAAGAAGGAGGGCCGACTGGCAAACACCAAGCTACCAAAGCTATCCAGTTTATACCCAATTACGTTAGCTAGAAAGTTGACCTTGATGTTTTAAACAGAACGGGATTGTCTTTGTCGTGGTATCTGACCAGAGTTCTTGAGACTAATTAATCTAAGCCGTTTTCACATATGCACTCCTGTATAGTTGTCATGAATAGAGAAATTAGCCTAAGAGTGATTCCCTTTTTTTACCAGGTCGTAATCATGTTTAATTCTGTTGTAAATTTGGTGATTTTAGTAAGGGGCATGATGAAGAGAGACTCGTTTTTGGAGCCAGTCTCAAGTGGTCACTCAGAGAAATGTCTGCGTTTGCTACATTATTTATCCACTGACATTGCCTCCTTTTTGGAAGCCCAGCTTTTTTATCAGTGTACTGAAAAATATGATAACATTTTCGCTGGAAATGCTTATTTTTGTTTACGTAAAAAGGTTGGGTCAGTAAAAAAAAAAACCTGGCACTCCCTTAAATGTTTCCTGGTATAATTTTAAGACTGATGAATTATTGCTAGTTGTAATTCACTCCAATTACAGCTGTTACTTTCTAATGAACAGTGTGGTATGCTTCCCTAGGTCAGCCAGTTTCCCCTCTCACGGGCCTGTGCCCCTTTGCACACCTTCTTCACTTTAAGCAGAGACTGACACGCACATACTGCGCACACAGAGCTGAGAGGAACTCTGTGTTATTTTGACCTGTTCCTGAGATGGTAGGATGGGGCTCTGACAAGGTCTGCGTTCTTCCGAAGGGCTTTCATGTTGCTGTTAGTGGGTGTCCTCCCCCAGCCCTCCTCCAACCCCAGGACACGGGGCAGCATGAGGGCCCCCAGGCCCACAAGGCCAGCCAATCCTATTTCCCAGCCACCCTGCGAGAACCTCAAGTCAGGGCCAGATGTGGCAGCTGGCCCAGCCACCCTCGGGGTCAAGGTCAAAGGAAACCATGTCAAATTTGCCACCCACCATCATTTTCTAGATAGAGAGATAAACAGAAGTGGCCTTGGAGGAGAAGTGAGGTGTAGAGGGAGTGTGAGTAGTAGTGGGAATGTGAGAGGAGTAATAACGCAAGGTAGAGAGTCTAAAAGAGACAAGGTGAAAGTGTGAAACTGAGAGATAGTGTAATTAAACTGAGATAGGGTCAGTTGGGAGCGAGGCACCCTGTGTTCTTGGCTTCAAAATGCCACAGAGGAAACACTGACAGCTGTTTCTGAAGTGTGTCCGGCCCTGGTCTTGTAAAGTCGTCACATGCAGGCCTAATTTTCTCAGAGGAGTCCGGGCACTGCCCACCTGGCCCTCGCATTAGGAAACCCTCCCCGACACAAACAACTTATTTTATACCCCATTTCAAAGGGGAGCCTGCGTCACTGCGTCTCAGTGACTTGCATGCTCCCCCGTGTCATTTCACAGAACCGCTGTCTACAAATGAGCAACTCCTAGAGACTACTGGAGGTGTTTCCTGTGTGTTACATTTACCACCGCCTATAATGTTTTACACCGTGACTAAGATCCCAGTCTTAAGTTACTGTAAGTTAGGGCCAATCAGACGGGAAGTGGTAAGTTTTAAAAAGGGTCTAGAGTCTTTTAATTATTATGGAGCAAAAGAGCAATTTGTAACACACGATTAACTTTGATAGTTAAAAGCTATGTAATACTTTTTTTTTTAAAGAGTCAGTTTCCACAAATGGTGGATCAATACATTTTGTATTTTGTTGTATGCATCATATTTTATTGAACTGTATTGTGACATATCTTGTTTTATCTTTCTTATATTACTTGATCTCATCCAAATGTATTCTAATGTATGGTATCTTATTGTATGAAATCATTTGGTATCGTATCTTTTGATATCTTACCATATTGCATTGTGTCATACCTTTATTTTAAACAATTTATTTATGGGCTTTTTTTTTTGCCTTGGAGCGACGGGACAGTGGATAGAGTTGGACATTGGGTCAAGAGAGAGTGGGGAATGACATGCAGGGAGGGAGCCACAGGTCAGATTCGAACCTGGGCCACCCGCTTCGAGGACTACAGCCTCTGTATTAACCACTTGGCCACCGGCGCACCGGATAACTTATGTTATCTTTCTTATATTACTTGATGTAACCAAACGTGTTCTGTCATATGACATGCTGTTGTATGGATTCATGTGGTATCTAATCGTATCGTATCCAATCGTATTGTATCCAATCGTATTGTATCGTAATAATGGTATTGTGATAATCATATCCTTATAATCATAGATATTGTATCGTATCTTGTCTCTTAGCTCATATTTTATCTCAACGTCTTTAGAAAGACTGTTCATCCCTTTACTTTCTATCTTCAAGAATGATTAAGCTTGTTTAATGATGGCCTTCTTGTAGTGGAAACAACAGCAGCCTTTAGGCAAATTGGAATGTTAATCTAGAAAAAATAAATCTATATTTTAAGAGATCAGCTCTTTTAAAGAAATGAGTGTTCGCTTGAATCTCTCAAAAAAAAATCTAAACAATTACCTTTAGTGGTAAGCAACCTTTCATGACTCACAATGAGGTTTCCATTAATATTTGGCAAACCGAGATGAATCTTGGATTTACGTGAAACTTGGGAAATGACTCAGCTTCAAAGTCCCAGCCTTTGATATTGATGGTGTGCAACATAATGGACACTATTGTTATGAATGCATCTTTCAGTGGATGGAAAAATTCTCATTTCTCTCTTTATTCTTTGCTAATGCATCTAGTAATTACCTGTCCAACTTTCCCCAGTTGGTATGAGCTCATGATTCAATTTGTTTGATGGCATTACAGTAATGTTCTGGGTAATTAAACAGCAGCTACTCCATATTCAGATAATAGCGCAGTGATCTGACCCTGGCAGACAACTTTCACTAATAGTACTGAACAAATACTTTTCCTTGGCATGAGTCATGTATTCAGCTAAGTATCTATATTGGTTGCATAGCCAGTGTTTTTGTTACTTTGAGCACAGAGGTCCATTGTGCAACACAGGCAACACCAATCAGCCCTGTCAGGGAGAAGTGACACTGTCTGCAGCCCCCCCACAGATTGATCTGATAAGCCACCAGGACACCAATGCAGACATGCCCTTGGTCTGCTGCCTGCCTTCCATGACTTAGACCACATGTGTTCCTTGTTCGGCGGCAGAGACGGGGGACACATTTTGTGTACCCAAGCAGCTGAAGCAGGCCCCCCTGAGAGGTGAGCCAACAAGGCAGCAGCAGCTGGTGCTGATGACGCATTGCCAACGCTGTCCAGTGATGTCAAACGCCGCGGGCAATGGCTTCTGATCTTCCGGTTCTATTTTCACCTGGACATCAGACGATCAGAGATGTCAAAGTGTCATATAGTCTGAGACAGGGTCTTCTATGTCGGCAAAATACGCCCCAAAAAACACAACCTTCAAGTAGATATTTGGTCTTATGGAAAAGGAGAACATCAATTTTTTGATACTTTACGGCATTGTTTTAAACATGAATAGCAAAGTTTATATTGCTGATTGTAATTGGATGGCAGGGGTCCATTACTGTGATGTAACTGCACACCTTTGACACAACTTTTTCTTCTTCTTCTTCTGTTGTTCTCAATCGATGCAATAGCTTGGAGACTTCAGAGTCCAACAGTTTAGCTCTTAGTCCCGGTACACATTGTACCCAGAGTTATTGCACCCATTACAAATTGCCCTAATGAAAACCACCCTGATTCAATTTCAAGCCTGTTTGATATTAGCAAGAGTCTGCTCTACATCAACTATTAGGAAAGATACCCAGTGCGTGCGTGTGTGTGTGTGTGGGTGTGCACATGTGTGTGCACATGTGTGTTTAGTGAAACTGGGACAGCCAGGTTATGTGCTTATTTACGAGAAACATTAAATCGATATTGAACGTCATACGAATAACGACATTTTGAAGTAAGTTTTTCAAAAGTTTTGAGCAGCTTGCAACAAAGGCTCTTGAGGGTTTTTTTTCTTTTTCTTTTACTTCCGCTTGTAACCTTGTTTTGGAAACTTTGTACTTCGATATTTGAAATCCTCGCTGCAGGTTTGTGCCTTTCTTACGTCACAATTACAATAACGTTTTTGCTTTTTCCCTTCCATCCACAGGTGATTCCATTCCCCATGTCCTGTGACATACGAGATGAGTGCTCCTGTCGGGATCCCAACGCCATAGAGAACAGAAAGGATGAACACGTCCACTCCCTGGGGTGACCAGCCTGCAGCGGGGACCTCTGTTCGGTGTCCCAGGACCCTCGCATCAACACAACACAGCCAGAGTGGCCGAGGCTGACCCCCCTCCCTCCTCCTCCTCCTCCTCCTCCTCCTCCTTCTTCATCCCTCTCTCGGCCTCCGATTTCCTGCACATGCTGCTTTAACAGGCATACCTCTCCATCCATACTGCAAACCCAACCAGCTGAAATATTTGCCTCCACATCACAGGAAGATCTAGATTAGAGGCCGGGACTCATGAGACTTCACAGAAAAACTTCATTTCTCAGCTTAAAGGAAAGTAACCCTGCAATATCATCATGAAAAAAAAACAAAAAAAAAAAAACATATATAGCAAGGAGGAAAAAAAAAATACATGAAACTGACTTTTTTTTTTTTCTGAAAGAGTAAGAAAACAAAAAAACAAAAACATAACCAAGCCTAGGTAGCATGCCTTTTGTTCAGTTTTGTGCTGGCTTCAGTGTCTATTTTAGTGACCTCGCTCTACAATCACGTGGTTGAACCAAAGGTAAATCAAAATGTGCAAGTAGGGGATTCGTGTTGATGTTGGCTCCGGTTATTGCAAATATGAAGGAAATCAAACGTTGAAGGTTATACTCAGACACTTCGAAGGCATGTTAGACAGCTTTTTCCCGGGAGGTTATAGAAGTTTGCGATTACATCATTCCTGGTTTTCCAAACAGGTCAGACATTCTGTATCTCTACATCCTTTTTTCAGTACAGTGTGTTTCTGCATATAGGCACATTAGAGGATATAGAGGTTTTTATCTGAGCTCGCTGGGGAAGGAGACAGCCATCTTGTTAAGTTTCAAGCCACAGATTGAACACAAAAGCCAAATTAGAATGCATAAAACACACACACACACACACACACACACACAAATGTCGATTAATAGTTGAACAGCCGCAGACACAGTTTCCTAAGACGATTTTATACTTAGAGCAAAATTCTGAATGCACAACATTTCCAGCATGGCTTCTGCTACCGTGTTTGCTGCTACTCGCCATCCTCACGTCATAATAGGGTTGGACAGCATTGTCTGCCTTGCTGCTTTCAGTACCTCTCCATAGCATTCGTTCACAACTTGCATGTTAGTCTATAATACTTTCAGAGAATACATAATGATGCACTAAGAACTTTAAAAAAGAAAAGAAAACCCAGAACCTCACTTCTATGTCCCCTTCAACCCAACTACCCAAGGAAAAATACTACACACATCGACCACGACTTAAAGAATGTCATCGATAACACCTCACCTCGGGTTGGGGTCCGTTTTACTTTCAGTTTGAACTCCCCTCCCTCCTCCTCCTCCTCCTCATGGTGCTTGAAACCTCAAGCGCTGATTCATTATGTTTAAACTGAAACTAAAAGGATCCCTGCCTTTGCTCAGAATGTAGTCAATGCTTGTTAGGAGTCTGCAGCTTTTTTTGTAACGCACAGTTCTCCATAGCACAGTAACACATACGCAAAGGAGGAAAAGGGGCTGGACATCAGCCATGGCTCTTAGTGAGAATGAATAAAGGTGGAAGGACATCTTACACACACATGCATACAAACAAATGCATACACACACACACACACACATCCCTCATTCTCTCACCGTGACAGTAGTGTGGACTCTTTGCTGTAGCTTTGCAGGCAACAATGTACATGAAAATGGCATTTGGATGTATATGTCAACACAGCATTGTCAGTCACACTATGATAATAATGATATTCTCTGCTGGGTCTAGTTAGTTCATTCTTTTAACCATAAGTCTGTATGAAAGTGCACTTCTGATCAGCACTTTTTCAGTATTGTAAACTTGGGTGTCCATCCCCCCACTAATTCATTTCTTTAGATCATATGGCTGCCATGGTAGCCATTTCTATTTTTTTCAATCTTCATTCCAGACACATGCATACACCCAGTTTTTTCACCCTCATGCACATGAAATAATGAAGGCTGCTTGGCATATTGGTCCAAATTTTGCTGCTCTTATTTGGCTGCATCCATAGTCGTGGTATAACAATCAGCATGATTATGTCTTTTCATTCGTCCTGGGCCAATGGCACAGTCCCTCTGACTCATATACGGCTGCTATAGCATTCCAGATCAATCTCATCAAACTTTGGATTCAACAAGAAACTGTACAAGTGGCAACGTAAGACCAACTTCATGACATTTGAGTTGAAGAACTCTGACAGAACGAAAACACGCAGAGAAAGTGTGAAGGTATTATTTTCCACCAATTACATACAAAAAGATATCATGTAAATATTATTATATGTTCTTTAAGGGAAGGAGCGTGGAAAATGTTTTTTTTTTTTTTTATTCATGTATTTCCTTTTTTTTTTTTTTTTTTTTTTTTTTTACAAAATGTCATATTTAATCAGTGTTTGTATTATTGACCTCAGTTACTGCACTTTTTTTAGTTTCCATGTAAGAAGAAAAAGTATATCTTTCAAAAATCATGTTTAGAAGCTGCTATTGTCCGAATGGTGATCTGAAACAAACTGTAAGATATTCGGTCCTTCGACTTCCTGTGTCGCTATATTAGCTTTCCTGTCCTTTTCGTTTTATTTGTACCTGGACGTACTTAATCCCTCCGCGACCCAAACTCGCTTTTGCTTTCCATGTTATCAATGATGTAGAGAGGTATTGTCACTACCAACCATCCAGCCAATTCCCTCCAAAACTACAGTATAGGGTTCACATCACCACACTCCGTTGATATTCTTATTTATGTAGCGCCAATCCAAAAATGATCTCATGAACCTTTACATACAGAGCAGTTCTAGACAGTACTCTTTGAAAAAAAAAAATAATATCCCAACACCAAACATTAATCCACCAATGAGCAGGCACTTGGATCAATGGCAAGTGATTTAACAGGCAGAAACCTCGAGTAGAACCAGACTCATTGGTAGACAGCCACCTGTCAAATATGTTTATGTCGAAAAATATTGTCACTCATTCAAGGTCTTTCTGGACAGCAAATTTCTCCCATTTTTGTTTCGTCCTGATGTATTTGTAGTAAATTGTCTTAGGTTGTACATATGTATAATTTGAAGAAGAAACCTAAAGATGGTAGCACCGAAGTAATGCTTAAATGAAGGAACTCTTTGTTACTTTAATGTAACACAAACATTTTAGAGGCTTTATCAACACAGATGCCCTGAAACAGACTTGTATTATTTTAATATCATCAAAAGATTGTCTATGTCTTACTCCAGATACTGCTGCTTTACACACAAATATTTCTAGTGAGGATAAACTGACCTGCAATCACTTCACTATGCCAATGACATGCAGTGCTGTGGCTCATCATGCGCCAGTGAGGTCACTGGGAAGTTATTTTAGCTGTTTCGAATGGATGGATCTGAAATCTATCATTGGATCCCTTTCATTCCAAAAATCAGAGTTCGCGCGACCAACGAATACACAAGAGATTTCCTTCTTAGAATCATCGGTTTAAAACCTGAATACCTAAACAACCAATACTATCAGGAAGGCTTCAGAATGTGACTCCATGTCAACTTGAAAAAAATGCCGTTCTTTATTATAGAGAAGGGTACCCATAAGCCATTATAAAACACAGATATTCATGGAAGGAAGTATAAGATTACGCATTGGATGAGGACATCACCTCTCTACTGTAGTCATCACAGGATCCCTTGCTGTACCTCATGCCTGTAATGTTTGCTGCTTCTATATTTTTGGTATTTTAGTGACTTTTTTTTTTGCGTCTCATAACAATGGTGTAAATAGTAGAACTATTTATTGAGAGTGTTATACTTTTTTAAGTTATATTTAATGTCCATGTAAGTTATTTTTTACATTGTTGGTATAAACACAAAAAACATGATCGGTTGTGAGTCCAAACTGTCAGTTTGTGTCTGTCGTCGTCACATTGCTTAAATTGCTTTAGATCATTGCTTGAAAAAAAAAAAAGCAAAAAAAAAAGCAATGATCTCGTATATCGTACACTTCCGACTCACAACCATGCAAGAACTCATTGTCTCATTGGTCATTAAGTGTAGAAGGACACTGCTTGCATCCAATGAGGATTCAACACATGTTCAATGTTACTGAGTGCAGAGTAACTTCTTTTCCCTTTAAAAACCAGAATGTAAAGTTTTTTTATTTTCTTATTTTTTTTTCAAATGCACACATTAGCCATATGGACAAGGAGTTGTGAAAAGAGAACCAAGTATATGATGTTCAAGTGCATAAATACATAATATAACAAATGTTTTTTGAGAGACCAGTGCAAGGCACACGCCGAATATGGACACAGCCGGCTGAGGGCCGGATGATAACGGGCATAAGAGAGGGATCAAAAAATGAAAAATAAAAAGCAGGACTGGAGGTTAGAAGGCAGCCGACAGTGCCACAGATAGAGTGTTCTTGGAGGGGAGGAAGGGGGGGGGGGGGGGGTGTTGGAAGGTGTGTAGGGATGGGTGGGCTGCTTTTCCTGGCCTGTCGAGCTATTTGTCCAGGTGTGAAAATGTGTACTCACAGAGGCTGCCCCTGGGCAAAGGGTGGCCAGCGCTGACTGGCAACAAGCCGAGGCCAATGAGTCAGAGTTTCTCCCGGGGGGTGGCAGCCATCCCTCTCTGGGACTCCCCCCCCCCCCCCCCCCCACCTCCTACCTCCACCTCCCCACTTCTCGACACACTGGCTCATCTGTCACTGTCAGGTAAGCCTTCGCGGGGCTGCCAGGGTCAAGCTGGCCCTGTGAAAAAGAGAGAGGATGTTTGCCCAGCTTATAGAGCCTTTTGAAGTTAGGCTGAAGGAACACAGCTCTCCTCACCTTTGGAGCCTAATGCTTATCACCTAATATGATTTGTAAAGCAGTCTTTTATTTGACAAGCTTTGATACCTCTCCACATTTTCCACCAACAGTCGCTCCTTTGTTTCCTAATTTAACACCTGGTTGTTGTATTTGCTCGTCTAAAAATGGCAGAAAACTTTGTAGTGTCGAAGTCATTACAAAGCGACGGGGAGGGTGAGGAAGAGTGTCTGAAGCCCTCGTGTTTTTGGCTCAGATCATTGTGGAGAAAAATACTGATGTGCCATCTTGTTGTAAGACATTTTTCTTTGTGTATTGTAACACACGAAGTACCTCTCACAGGCCTCTGGTTATAGAATGGTCCACTTATGTCTGTTTCCTAATCCCTCAATAAATAAAAAAAGGTGAAGTGTCCCTTTTTTTCTAAGTGGGAAGTACAAAAAAAGTGTATTTACATATTATATGGATATCTAGTGGTATTACTGCAATGTTTCGTACCCGATTGCTCAACAAATATATTTTAAGATGTAAATAATAATATTATATGATGATTGTATTTGCAAACCATGTACTAACTGTTTGGGAGTAGCTCTTGGATTGATTTTTATCATGACTATATACAAAGAGATGAACCGTGAATATGTTGTGCATTGTGTCAAAGTATCACCTGCAAGACAGAAAATCAAGAAAAAAAAAAAAGACCTGTGATGCTTTACCACACCACTCGCTGTCAGCATTTATTTGTTCATAATGGCTTAGTACAAGCACTGTTGTCAGTTGTCTAAACCATGAATCTATCCATCACAAAGACTCATAAGTTATTTATTTGTTGCCAAGATGAATAAAGTCCTAATGGTCATTTCTGGGTCTTGGGAGTCTGTAGAATCTCACAATCAAACTTGACTGATCTTTGTTACGCTTTGAGGAAGTTTGTTCCAAATCTGTCTGGCACCAACCAACAGCATTTCATTTTTTTTTTTCTCCTCCACACTCCATACTGTACATTGTCGAGTCTTAACCCGATGCCTTTGTGTTCGCTGAGAATTTCACCAACACTGTAAAGGTAGCCATCGACTCAGTAGTCCCTTTCCTCCCTCTGATGGCCTCCTCTCTCTTTGGTTCTTAAACAGAATGCACTTTTTCAGGCACATATACAACACATTGGACTTTTTATGTTACAGTCGATGTTTCTCTCTCTGTTTTTCACAGTTGCAATTATATATTTTTTGGTGCTCTGGTACATGACAAAACATGTCTGATGTGTACTATATTTTCATAAGGAAGAGTCATAAAGATGAGTATCATGTTCATTTTGCTGTCATTTATTGTGTAGAAATAAAACACTGGTTAAAGTGAACATAAACTCAATGACTTTTTGTCAGTTCTTTGAATTTGTTTTGTTATTGCTGACACATCCTGCAAAAAAGGTATTGAGGTTGGGGGAAACGGTAGCCTAGCGGTTAGCACGCCCCATGTACGGAGGCTAAAGTGGGTGGCCCAGAATCAAATCCAAGCCTGTGACTCCATTATCACTATCTGATGAAGGCAAACAGGCCCAAAAAAATAACTGAAAAAAACCAAACTGTATTGAGGTTCATCTTATGGACGCACTAGGATCTGTGTCCATTTAAGGCATATTTAGCGATGGCAGCGCTCACGACCTGTTTCATAGCCCTTCTCACTGGTGCTTATTGTTGCTAAGTTACTAAAGTGAGCTTCTTATTCCCTCAGTAGTAACTGCTAGGTTAGTTCAAATACAGCTTTATAAATCGTGTCCTGCCATTAGCAGCAGCTTGAGGCCTGAAAGTCAAGGCAGACCATTTGTGTTGACAAAGCAAAAACCAGAAGTCCCGCCTCTTCTTGATTTTGATAGGTCACTGAGGGAGGAGTTACATTGACAAATGCAACGGTGTTCCAAAAGTTTGGGTTTTTTCAACTGAGAGCAATGTGATCGCAGCAACAAAAAACAGTTGACGATGACAAGACTAGACTGGAAAATGCTGAACTGCATTGGTTTTGTATTGAAAATGGGCGCTGCCAGCACAAAAAAACAATCCTGCCAGCTCAACCTCCCCCCCACTATGGTGGACACAGGCCCTTATTTGTATTATTTAACACTTCAAGAAATCGTTGAGGCACTAAACATCCAAAGTGACCTTCCAAGAAAGGGAAAAGTGAAAACGTGGTCATAAAAGAGGAACCTATTCTTAAGCCTTAATTGATTAATTGGCATCAAATTTGAGTGCTGTTCCTGGCACACCAGTGACATTAATGGCCTTATTTGGGAGAAGGAACATCAAGCTACTGATTTTAAGTGCAGTTAATGTTGCATGACTGGAAGGAGAAACTGGACCTGAGCTTAAAGGAAAAGTTTTGTTGAAGGAGATGGAAAAAGAAAACGCTTCCCAGCAGCTCACATGCAGAGGCATAGCCACCTTCAGTTAATGGCATCAATTAGAGTCATTCATAGAGGACAGCTGTCTGTGAGTTCAGGGACTGATTTCCACTCTTTTCAGCTCGATGTCAATATTTTTCTTTAGCTGGTCAGTTGGGTTAAAATCTGGGCAATAACAACACTGTGCTGCATTGCACAATTGCTAAGCTAAAATATGATTGTAGTTATTTTCATCTGAGTCATATTTCAACATTTTGCCATCAGATCAAAATATTGTGGCAATGTTGTGCATCTCATGTGTTGTGGTTTGAACCCCGGGGGCTTCCCTCCGCTGTGTAAGCTCAGGCTGCTGAACATATGAGTCATGTGCACCACCTCAACTGATGAAAACCTTGTCAGATTGAGTTTGACCTCTTCACAAGGCCGATCATTGAAGTCAACACAACAGTACTCTTTTTGCTACTACAGGATGGTGCTGATTGTTTCCCTCGACTATTCACTTTAGTAATCAAGCTTGAATACAGTCTATGAGTTAAACTTAAACTATTAACCATTCACTTCTAACACAGTAACTCAAACCATTACATGTTAGCTGACGATAGCTTTCAGTTCCATTCCTGCACTTATATAATAGCCTTACTTACAGACTGCCTTAAACTGGAGCTAAAGCTAACATAAATATGCTAACTTGCTGACAGTGGGCCTCATACACCAACCGTTCATCAAAAGATGTCTTCTTAAAACCCACAAACACACATTTTGAGAAGATTCTGAAAACAAAGTTTCTTATCTGGGATCTGTTATTAGCTAAGAACAACATCTAAGAGAACTCGAGTGCACATTGGAGTGCTGATGTGCCAGAACGAAATTGTATGCGATTGTGATTTTTCATATTTGAGCACTTTGACATCTTCAATGCAAAGTGTTATATTATGAATAAACTTAGAAGTTTTTGATAAAACCCTTATTAACGACAATAAAAACCTACCTTCACACGTGGGTACACAAATGAGAAATCTGTCACGTTCCATCATTTCAGAATAAATGTAGGCCTCTGTCATCACTATTCATTTTGTTTGCAGATATTTGCAGAGTCATTCCTCTACCCAAATCATTTTATCACTCCACTAAAGTGAAGAAAGAAAAGTCTTCTGATTTTATATACATATTTATTATTTCACATTCTTCAGAAAAAAGACAATCAAAGCCACTTAATAATACATATGTTTTCTTTTTACAATTTAAAATGTACAATATAATAATTTATTCTTACAATTCATATAACATGGCATGAAAGTATTGAAAAAAAGGCATTGTTTATCATCATCAAAACAATATCCATGGCTTTGAAGATATGGCATTGGATTGAAAATGAAAGGAGGACAATACCTCATGTTAACATTTTGGACACCAGAACATATCCTACAAATGTCTCTACTTTATTTTGACTTTCCTTATGTCATGTCTGTTAATCATTAATTATCGTGTATGACTTTCTTTTGTAATTTTTAATGTGGATGTTAATTTGAAAAATGATTATTGAAACATTTAACTTCTGGTACATTTGGTTTCTGTTAACGCCAATTGCTTTACTTTAATTCAATTTTGCAAACTCAAGTTAGCGGACCTCATTTGCTCCTGACTTTCCAAAGAGACGAGAGTGCCAACCCGATTGTTTTCCCCTTATCGAAAGGTCAGAGTACATGAATTAGTACAGAGAAGACAGTTGAACATTTGGAACAGCAGTCCGTAGATCTTCATGGATGCAATGTGTTTGGATTAAATCTTCTACTGGATTTGAATCATGGGGACCCTTGGCGATGCAGCAGGACTGTTCTTGTTTTAATATTATGACTTACAGAGTACAATAGACCATTAGATGGTAAGAAAAGTGAATCAGAAAGACTTGTTTGGTTGTCGATGGTCTGACGGATGTGTAGATTGTGGCTGCTGTGTTGGTTGGATCTTAAAATGGTTTACATGATTTAAATCAAAATAATCATATCTTTCTATCCAAGAATAGCACAGAGCAGTTGTTTAAATGATGGCGATCATGAGAAAACACAATAACCACCAGCGGGGGAGGTGATATATCACTAAGTTTCTATCGTTTGTAGATTTTCAATACATGTGTGTCATTTGTAGTTTTCGAAATCTTAGGAACTAGAATCTATTGACATTGTGAAAAGTTAATGTTTTTATTCAGTTAATTACTTGAAGAATTAACTGATAGCAAAGTCAATGTCATTGTGAACGGATTAACAGTTAACAGAGTTTTGATTAACTGTGTGCCTACCTCTGCCTGTTATTATAATGCAATCACATTGTGACTTTACTGTCAAGTCACCAGTAAAATCCAACACATCATCGTGTATTTGCATCACCATGTGGCAAAAGCATTGTATCTTTTTTGTCTTGAGGTCCATCAATTAATCGGAGAAGTAACTGTCCTTGACATGAGTTAATATCTGATATTTATTTTCGGTACTGTGGTATTGAAAAACAAAATGAAGACAAAAGAATCGCTGTGTCAGCATTAGCGCTTAGCAAGAGCCCATGAATGAAATTGATGTTTGAATTCCAGCCATTCTGTCTTTGCATAATTTTCCACAGGCTGTTGTAGCCTATCTGCCAACGCTGTTACCACATAAAGCCTTGTTATTTCCACTGAATCTGTCAGAAGCATTACAAGACTTACTGCATTGTTCTCACTTACTGGAATTTAAATTCATGAAACAAAGCTTTTTTTTATATATTCATGTTCACTTGTGCAAAAAGGAAAACATTTCAAATGGCTTTAACGCATTTCAATTTCTCTTTCAAACTGAAACTAGTAAAGGCAAATAAGTTATGCTGTGGATTTTTTTTCATTTTTTTTCTCTTTTAAAGTGTTCCAGGTAAGCTTCAAAGCACCAAAAGGGAACTACAATATTACATTCAAAGTATTTAAGCCAACCAGATGTTCTCTTGGCTGAATGATATTTTACATGTTCACACTGCAGTTTCTCATTGATATGTGCAATCACTGCCATTTTGCTGTTGAGAAATATGCTCGCTGAAGGTTTTTTTTTTTCATCATCATCCGTCTCATTGTAAAAGTAAGCCACAGAAAAACAGGTTTCTCAGTAGCTTTTAACACAATGTCCAGTGAATTCTGAGGTTTTTCAGGCTCTCCTGGTTTTTGAAATCCCCTGGTCACTTGAGAGACGCCTGCTGCGGAGAGGTCGACGAGGTACATTAGTCAGTGATGTCATTTTGCAGTGGGAAAAAACAACAACGCACCACTCGTCTCCAAATTCCAGTCTCATCGGAGTTTGGTGTTGCTGTAAGTGTTTCGCTGTACAGATATCAGCTTTTCCATACAGGTGGTGCGACTTTCGTGTAAAGAGCTGTGCCACGTGTTACCGGGAGGTCGGCCCTCTTCGCTCCTGCAGTAGACGTATGCCATGGTGTCGGTGCGGCTCTGGATGTGGGTGCTGCGCAGGAGGGACCGGCAGTAGTGGCTTATCTTCTCCACCCTATGAAGTATCAGGTTGGCTTTTCTATTGAAGAAAAACAAACAAAGAAAAATTGATCATGGGATCTCAGAAATATTATGTCCATTTACATCAACATGACATTTGTTCTTCTGTTCGCTGCTCTTTTAGTGAATTAGGGTAATGAAAGCATGAATTTCCAGCGAAAGCACTTTGGCTACTAATGTACTGGACAAGCACATGTCAAAAGGGACTGCAAATAATACACCCTAGTTTTGCTGCTGAATGGGGGAAAAAAAAGTTTTACTGCAGCCTGACAGCAGTTGTAATTAAAAGTATTGGTGAAATCAAATAAATAATAAATCAAGGTGGCAAAAAAAACTACATTTGCCAAAATAATGACTGAATTTAACTCTTATATCAGTCTGAACACTGATGAGAAACAAAGTATAATGGGCATTGGGGCAATATTTCACTGTAGAATAATATATTTGAAAATCTCCGCCTTCATTTGACAGCAGCTAACGTAAGCATTCAGGCACTTCCCTTTGCTAGCTAACATTTGTGTTTGCTACCTAACATTTCCTTTGTTAGCAACGATTCCATTTGCTTGCTAACATTTTAATATGTTAGCTAACATTTCCATTAGCTAGCTAACCTTTTTTCTTTGCTATCTTACTTATTTTTAAGTTAGCATTCCCCTTTGCTAGCTTACACTTTCCTTTGCTGCAAACATTTCTCTATGCTAGCTTACATTTCCGTTTGCTAGCATAACATTTTACCTTGCCATCTATCATTATTTTTTGCCAGTTAATATTTCTGCTTGTTCAGAATGAACCCTTCCCTCTTTTCCCCTGTAACACCATCAAAAGGTAGCTTGTGTGAACTGGGAAGAGGAAGAATGCTAACATTAGCTGTTACATGGCAGCTAGGGTTATCTATAATAGGTGGTTTTATGACACGATCTCCCCGCCGTTTTTAGTATCCTTTTTCTTTTAGCTTTCAAAAATGTACTGTGAAATTACAATGTGTGAGTTCTCCATGTTTAAACAATTTCTAAAGCTGGTCAACATTATATCAGCACAGAAGCTCAAAGTGTGACCTTGCAGGAAAATTGCTCAGTCGTTCATCTGGTGCCTCATTGTCAACATATATTTAGGAAAACAAAGAAGAAAACTGACAAATGCCAGATTTCGGCCCTTCATTTTCGCCTCCCCTGGCATTTTGTTTGCAACACAAACAACAGCTTTAAATGATACCAGTATTGAATAACAATGTAACGGGATCTCTCCTGTCACTTTGATGGGAATGCCAGACTCAATAAAAAAAACAAAACACCACAGGCAATTGCATTTTGAGTTGTCAGATACAGATTCTGTTGAACACTTCACCAGAGGCAGCTGTCTAAAGTCAGTGAATTTTTTGTCTCGTGGTCCAGAGTCTGGAGCTGCTGTTTATGACATGAAAGAGCCATATGTCAGGTCACCTTTAATTTTGAAAAGATGTCTCACAACACAGACACATGCACACGCACACACACACACACACACAGTACAAAAATGCTTCTTTTCTGTAAAACACACGTACACCTTCCGTGGGCTACAAGCATTCAAGGTTGTTAAGTTCATATGGACGCTGAAATGAGGAAAACACACGTGGAGAAGGGGCAGAATTCCATTTGTTTTGAAAAGCAGTGTCTGCTGAGCATCAACATCTGTCTTCAGTTAAGCAAGGACTACAGACATCCTTTTCACTTATTTGCCGAAAAGGGGGGGTTAAACATTTTCTCATTTCCCTTGAATTCTTACGTCTGAAACAACAGAATACCAAACACATAATCAAGGGAGGCTTGTAGGCACGTTGGCGAGGAACAAATTAACCACATTAAAAGTAATCCAAACAAACACTGAAAAAAAAAAAGACACTTCAAATAATATCTCTTGGTAAACTCTCTTGAGGTTGCAACTAAGGCAGCTTGTAAGTCAAAGATTTCATCATGGGATTTGGTGTAATTCTATCCTGAGTAATTGATTACGACACAAACAATGCTTCAAGAGAACGGAGCCCAGAACTAAAAACAAGCCTGAATCGAGGATGTGTGGAAATAGAAAGAGAAAGAGTACATTGCAGAACAAGATAATAGACGTGTTTACAGTAAAGCCAGAAAAATAGCAGTAAGCATGTATCACAGCATGTTCAAAGTACACTACAATTATGACTTGAGCTACTTTCTTTATTTTTGTTCTTTAACAACGCTGGTGGACATTCGGGGGCTCCTGGGATTCTTGTCTCCTGGAGGGAGCGCTGACTGTGCTTACGTCTCACTTGGCCATTTTGTTACCTTTTAAAAGGCACCACCAATAGAGCCTGCTTGTAAATTACCCCAACGAGGCTCAACCCTGCCAACTTCAGGCAGTAAATAATCTGTGCTCGCTCATCCAACCCCCCACCCCCACATCCACCCCCAACCTCCATCGCTACTGCCCACACACAAACACACCATCCGACCACCCCAATTCCCCATATTGAGTCCCAATGGCCAACCCTTGCCTCCCACCCCCCTTCACCAATCAGAGAGAAGCATAATCTTTCTACAGACCAAAGTTATTCCACGATTATTATCTTATTTATGGCTTGAAAAGGACAGCTTCCAGGCAGTGGGGGTGGACAAACCAAAACATTTTGACCGTAACTTAAGATCCCCTGTTGCTATCATCAGCACTAGACCAACTTCCTGTCAGACTTTCATACATGAATTTTTTCCCCCTAAACTTTTTTTTAAAGGATTTTTATTGTTTTTACCCCCTTCTTCGCTATTTTGTTAGTCAGTAAGCTTCCTATGTCTCCAAGTTGTCGTAATGTCTCAGCGTCTGTTCAAGCAGCAGACTATCAATGGGGGTAACCCTGTTAGAAGGGTCAGGAGAGAGGGGATGTTGGGGTGGGGTTTTTGTGGATAAGGAGGGACCTTTTTTTTACGAGAAAGAAGAGGAAATGGAGTTGGAAGTGGATTTGGTGTTAGCTGCCTGTCAAACGGAGTGTTTTCCTTGGCTGTCAAACACTTTTTTGGCATCACCATGGTAATGTGAGGAGTGCATGTAACCCCACAGTTTTCACAGTGACCTTGCCCACTTGCTTTTCCAGTAGAAGCACTCTGGAAAAAAGGGGGCAAAAAAGGGGGGGCAGGGGGGGGGGGGGGGGGGGGTAATTGTGCAATGGTTCTCCAGCTCAGAGGGGGTGCAGATCACACAATGAGAAATGGCTCAATGGTCGGAATCTGGCAGCACCAGTCCAGACAGCTTTGGCTTTCGTTATGTAAGAAACCTCAGAATGACTGTAAGTGATCCTAAATGACAAAACAATGCCATCAAGCAAAATGACAAGGACTCTCGGATAAATAGTAGCAGACCGAAAAAATGTGGAAGTCAGTGAAAAAATCTGAAGTGTCTTCTGAGGCTTCACATAGAAATGTGTCACATTGCTTTTATGCTTCCAGATCTCCTCACCTGGGACCCAGCTCGTCCTCACTACGCCACACAAAGTCTCCAAACTTCTCATAATGGGAGTTGTAGTGATGCTGCACTCTGTACAGTAGCGGAGGCGAGATCTCCATCAGTGTGTTGTAGGCCATCTGCTGCTCCTTGCCGCTAGTGTAGCCATTATACAAGTTGTACACCTTGTCTGCTATCTCTGCCAGGAGGAAAGAGACAGACAAAGTTGAAGTTTGGGGACTTTTAAGAGAAAAGTGATAACATAAGGATGGTGAAAATATATCCCGCAGAGGCTGAGATATCCAGATCTTTATCCCTTAAAATAGGTCAAGCCTCATATGTATTGACTCATGAACTTTCTATAATGCAACTTGACTTGTACAGGCCAAGTCTGCCTGGTAAACTCCACACAATTAGTAAACTTAAGCTGACATGTTAAATTGCTGGAGTGCCCCTTTACATTTTGGCACAGCTTGTTTTTTATAATCATATTTAGAATAAAGCCTGCATCATGATCAAAAACAACTGGATATGAATCCTGACCTCCTTCCTGTAATGTTTTATAAAACTTTGATCTTGGTAAGTTGAGACAAAACATCATATAAAGTGATAATTGATGACATTGGCTTCATATGAAACCAAAGGTGATCGTACCTTCAGCTCTACTGTCATCCACCATTGGACAAGATGTCCGTACTGAGACAAAGCTTGACTCCGACTGGCTGCCTCGGCTATCCACTGCATGGAGGGTGAACCTGCAAGTGTAAAAAGAAAAGGAATACAACAGAGGTAATTTTAGTATTTGTCACAGTCAATACAAAACCAGGTAACATTAAACTCCACAGATAGTTGCCTTAACACTCATCGGAATTACACATTATTTCCCAAATGGCTGTGATTAAGAAAACATCCAAGTTATTTGGTTCAAAAAATATGGAAGTATTTCAAATCTTCAAAGTTCCTTAATGTGCCCAATGAGTTGAAGGTCTTGTCGGATTATATTATATTTGATCATATAGAAGCATACGCTGACATCCGTGCTTATTTGGGAAAATGTCTTTGAAACCAGAAGGCAGGGATAGTGAGATTGAATGATATTTAAAAATGAGTGCAGCCTGTAACCACAACAGCAAAGGAGAGAGGAGTAAAAGGGCATCCAGCCTGACTCCAAGCACCCTATGAGTACAAAGTTCCTCTTTCCGAAAATGCCAAATATCAGAATTTTTGGGTTCCATGACAGACTTCAGGGCTGCTCAGAATCCTGATAAGATACACCAGTGAACAGTTCAAGACATTGCGGTAGGAGAAAGGACACACTGGGAAAATGTAATGCATCTCAAGTAATGTAGGGCCACACAGCTGGGAACAGAAAACATATGACCTTTACATGTCCTTTTGAAAATGCCAGTGTGTGTACTCTTGAATAAGAACAAGTGCAGTGAGGAACTAGTCATATTGAATCTAAAAAATGAGCAAGTATGGTGCAGATTTAACATCAATATGCTCAACTGCTAAGATAGAAAAAGGGCTGATGCCACTCACAAATATGGAGAGCTAATGTCCACTGCTGTCTTCATGACAGTTTTGAACTTTTAACTTGCAATAGCGGCTCCCCTCGTGTGACCATGGCAACCACAGGAACCACACCAAAATAAATGAACAAGCTACTTTACTGACCTCTGAGTTTCCTGAATAAGCAACTCAACAAAAAAGAGCCTTGTTGTAGCATTTAATGTGTCTTTAGCTTAACTTGCTATTAACTTTGTGAAGATACAACCAGCTCTATAGCTTTTTTATGCAGATGACATTTTGACTTGTCAAAACAAGATTAGCACAGGTGTAAATTATATAAGTACTAGCTCTTATATTCCATATATGTGTTGTGTTGTACCTTATGGCCAACTATGTCAACCTATCTTTCTGACAACATTGTTGGAAAGTATTTCTATTGAGTTAACTGTCAAGCTAAAGTGGAAAGCTGTTTGGCTTAGATAACTTCAAGGGCAAAAGAGGGAAACAGCTAGCCCAGCACTTGCTAGTGGTTACAAATTCTGCTAAAAACTCAGACTCATTAACAGGCAACCAGTAAAGACTACTGGAAGTTAGCATGCAAAGCAGAGAAAGTGGTCAGCAAATAATGCCTTGTAAAAGGTTGCCACAGTAAATATCAACAACTTTGTTCAAGAGGGTTAGCTTAGCACAAGCCGACTGTACTCCAGCCAATGGTAAATATATATATATATATATATATATATATATATATATATATACATATACACATATATATATATATATACATATATATATATATTTTTTTTTTTAAAGTTCAGTTTTGAGACTTTTTGCCTTCGTTTTGATAGGACAGCTTAAGAGAGAAAGGAAATGTGCTAAGAAAATAATGGGGGATGGCGTGCACCAAATAGCAACAGGACCTAGAGTCAAACCTGGGACCAGTGAAAAGACAAATGTTGCTTCATATGGTGCGCCGTTTCAACCAACTGAGCTAAACCAGAAATAGGTCTACTCGAAAACAGGCAGAAAAAGTTAGCTTGTCTCTAGCTAATAATAGTAGCACATTCTGCTAAACATAAATTCCACAAAACCAGAGTAAAAAGGAAAGAAAGTTGCTGGACTTTCTCGACTGAACCATAACCAACTTACCATAGCCAATAAACACACTATCACATTTAGCTTTTTTAAATGTCTCAACAGATTTCATCAGGCAACAGTGGGCTGCTAGCTAGGCTTGCTACAAAATCTGGAAACACATGAAAACAGTTAGCTTCAGTCTGGCAAACAAATGGTAACAAGTTCTGCTTATCATTATCTGTAAGTGTTAAAAAACCATTGTTGGACTCTTACTGAGCCAGTACCAGGAAACCAGCAAAGGTTTTCACAAGTAACATTGCCTAACCAAGAAAAAATGCAGCACATAATGACTTTTAAAGGTGGTTTGACATTTTTAATTTTCAATAGACCGAAACAAACAAAATAAAATGAAGTATTTGTGAACTTTAGAGGGGCTGGCAGACAGAATTTTGGACAGGGGCAGGCTAGCTGTTTCTTCCTTTTTTTTAAGTCACTTTGCAACAACTAGCTAACCTGCTGCTAGCTAGTTGTAGCCTTTGTAACAGACCGCCTTTAGAATTGTCTGAATTCTTTCATCTGACTCGCTACCAAAAAAGCAAATAAAGTTACTTAAAAAATACTCTGTATATAGTCTTGTAAGACAAATACATGTTAGCATAATGTAAATTTGGCTAAAGTGCATAGCGTAAACCTAAAGGAAAAAACCTAAAGGAATACATTTTGGTTGTGGCCAATGATGTGCAAGAGTGAGAAGGATACAGGTGATTTTATTGATTTTTGGCTGCTTAGTAAATGTCTCAGGACTGTCTACACCTTAAGATTACTTAATTTGTACTTATTATACAAATATAAAGAAAGCACTGGTGCTTTAACGTCTGGTGCATTAAGTGTAGTAATGCCTGAATATCCTTTCAGCTTTGTTTCACTGAAAGCAGCAAGACAGTAATGAGGTATGCAAAAAGCTGTGGCACTCATCCTTTGGACCACATGCATTGTTTTTCCGACTCCTGCCAAATTTTTGTAAAAGTGAATCTAGTATTGAGAAATGTTTGAGTCGTTATGAAAAACTGTAAGCTTTCAGCAGTATTTCCACAGAGCTACCACTGTAAAAACAACAGAACAACAGAGAGGAAACCACAAAACACAGTCAGACAAAATGAACAACTGAGATGGCATTCCAATTTCAAGCCCTTAAAGAATACATGGAAATAAAGAAATTAGTATATTATTGTTTGTACAAAACTTTATTTTCTTCCTAAACCCATTTGCTTTTTTTTTTTTTTTCAGACAATGTCTTTTGAGGGCTGCCCCAATGCTGTCCAATGATTGAGTTGTTTGTAACATGACCTGTTTGGACATAGCTTGCATAGTTTGTCTGCTCTTGTTATTCAGCGGGGTAGATGTGGTATTCCCCAAGAACCTCACAAAAGACACACGGGCCTCACTGGCTCCTCTGCCCAGCAAAACAATGCCAGCATGTAACAGTCACACTGTTTAAATTATGTGGCCACATAACGTGCAGATGGATACAATGAGGTAGGGGAGAAGAGGGGTTTTATCAAGGCAATTTGTTAAAAGTTTTCTTTGGGACCCAGGATGTGAGCTTGCCAGCCTTTTACTGCTGTTTTTTGGTGGGTTTTTAAATGGTTGGCATCAGTGACAGGTACTGTTTCCCTTTCCACACCCCCTAAAGCAATTACAAGATCATTATGTACTGTAATAAAGCTGTTACAGCCAGGAGGTTAAGCCTCATTGTGAGTCACCTTTGGAAATCTGCATTTTATTTGTGTAAAAAGTGGGATAACAGTTATTAAAAGAAATGTGTCATGTTACAATGAACAACACCCCTTTATGGCTTTCTTTATCATGCAAATAGAAAGTTCGACAGGAGTCTTTCACACTGTGAGAATTTCATTCATAGGCACAGATAGTAGCAGTAAAGGGGGTTGGATGGACAGAGTGTGGTGTCTGAGTATAGTACATGCACTCAGTGATGATAAAAATCGCCTGGGAGAACAAAGGAACTAGCCACATAACCTGCCATGAGAATGTCAAAACATCAAGTAACAGAACTGGCAAGACACACACAACCATCCCGGCCACCCACTAACACACACACATACGGATACTCTTTCTTTTGTCTCTTTATTCTTTCTATCTACATTGCTTGCATATAGCTCAACGCTGTCTAACCCCATCTCTAATTCAGGGCCTCTCACATCTATTCCAGGGCTGTCTGGCTCCCTTGGTTTTGAAAGCTCAGCAAACAATGAGGTGGACGAATGGCAGATTAATGTTTTTGTAAATTAACAATGTTGCCATTAAAGTAACCATTGTCTTCTAATTTAATGAGACAGTGGAGCGATGGCTGAACAAGAGATGACAAGGCGGAGAGCAGGGAGACAGACAGAGCAAGAGAGGATGAATGAGGGAAAGTGAGAGTGAGAGAGGATCAATTAGGGCAGTATTTTTGGCATGCCGGGAGAAGCCAGGGCAGTAGGGGATGCCTTTTCCATGACATCAGCGTTTGGACACACATCAGTCGAACCAGTCCACAAATCAATCACAGCCACATAGAATCGTTTCTCGCTGGCCTGAAGAATTTATGGCAGCTTACAGTATCTCATGACTTTGAAATCCTCAGATCTAAGTGGCATTAGACTGGTACAACAGCCCTAAATAAAATTGGTTTGCCTTCCATTATAAATGAGAAAAATTAGCTCAGCTCTGAATGATCTCACTCGCAGTTCAGCAGGACCCACAGTCCAAATGAATGCAATGATGAAAACACCCCATTAGAAGTCATTCAGCAGTTCTAAATGTAGGCAGCAGATATTTCTGGAGACTGAAATATTTCCAGAAAATAGACCTGACCATCTTGGAAACATCACATTGAACAGCATTCGACATAATCAAGCCACGATCAGTGGGCTTGTTGGGTAACCAGTGACAGGATTGACTACAATCACTGCTTCTGATTTTCAATCATATGTAGCTATATTATTCCTGGTGACTCTACTCACCGTCTTTCAACAAAGGCTTGAACTGTTTGAAGGAAAATGCTAGATTTTGTATCTATTTATGAATGAAGTGGGGGTGTTTCTGTTGTAAATATTCAATGAGGAAATTGTGAGAGAGACTGTTGATTGTCTTAGAATTTATTCCCCAGAGGTCAGACAACATTTTCAGAAAATTCATGGATTACAGAGTTTTCATGTCACAGTCTTGCTCATATTTGGTTAGAAGGTACAGCCTACATTTCTATTTGGGTACACTTCTAAAAGGCTAGATAGGGGACATTACCTAGACCTGTAAATGTAAGACTTATACATTTCAGTCTAAGCAAACATTGTTTCCTTTTCAGCTCACAACATACACGTGGCTCCTATCGAAATATAGGTCTACTGCTATGAGATGTCTTACACATACTGTTACATCTATACAGACCTAAAAGAAGTATTACCGTAATATGGTAGACAGATTTAAATGGAATATACACAATACTACCAAGATGAATGAATTCATGAAAATGCGTACTAACAATGTATCATTACCATCACTTAACCAACATAGAAACTAATGGGGTTTTCACACATTCCTGAGAATGCAACCAATCCAATTTTGAATCCCCACTTCAATGAAGTTGCGTCACACTTTTTTCTGCTCAACAGTATCTTCTTTTCCACTCTTTCTTTGATACTGTGAATATGCCCAATTACAAGTAGCATTGATTTAGAGGCAAGATGTCCTTATAGTGTTGAACACATCCACACCAGACAGGGAAACTTCAAGCTATGAGGGACAAATGTGAATAAGCAACACAGGAAAATATCAGAGACAGAGTGTCCTGAAATTTCTAGACATTTTCAGAAAAAAGCATGTGTCAGCTTAAGATACAGAAAAAAGGAGCCACTACTTCTGTTCTTCAATGTGACAAAAAATAATTCTGACACACTCTTGTTAGGGTATCATAAGGCATTCCAAATGCAGTGAAGGGCTCCATGACAATTCAGTGGGTCCATTAAAAAAGGAGAACCTGATCAATCCAACACAACATTAATAACACAAGAAGAAAAGTTTGGCTGTTTACCAACTTTAAAAACCATCATATTGGTTCCCCTAGTTTTTGACTTCTTCACACAACTTTCTTTAGATTTTTTTCTGTCCTTTTACATATTGGTTTGTGCTCTTATACAAATTCTGTAAGTATATTCAGCTTTAAGACTTCATCTTTAGGCATCAATGGTCCCATCAAACTGCTACATCGTACCCGGTCCATTTATACTTGATTGATTGTTATACTGTTTTAAATTCAGCTTTAAACATGAGGTGTGTAACTTTTCATGGAGAAAACAAGGTTTAAGTTCACAGGAGTACATTGGGACCACACCAGCTTTGGTCATGATCAAGTGTATAGCCAATACCAGTAAAAGGCCTTATCAGTCTCTTGATTAAGACAAGAAGGGCTGGCTGCGAACAGATGTGCCCTCAGACGTAATTCCGACGTAAATTCAGCTCTTATCAGAGAAACAACACTGTGGAGAATGCCTAAACAAAGATAACACTGCAACAAAGTTGGATGTTAGGCTCTTGTTGCAGGTTTTTTGTTAGTGGAGTCATGGCTTCTACCAATCAAACTAATAGTTATTCTCTCACTTTTTGTCCTCCCCTGCCAAAGCCTTCAGTAAACTCAAAATTGTTATTTTTCCTTTAACTAAATAGATATTAATTGTGCTTTACCTTGGCCATCAGCCTCTAGACATGACTGTTGACTGCTTCATTTTTATTACCCTTTTCTTTTGTTTAAATACTCAGTTTCTTAGAAGTTCTCTATTGCGTCAGAAACAGGAAAATCTATCCAAACATGTGCTTCTCTGCCCTTCCCTGGAATCGATCTGTTATGTAAATCTGACAGGCTCATTAGCTACTGCATACTCTGTTTATGTTAGAGGAATTAGAAAACATCTCATGGAACCTATTTAACTGTTATAGCTGTGTAGTTGGGAGACATTAAGTTAAATAGCTTGTTGGTATTGCTCTATTAAACCATCAATCACATTCCCTCTGGCTTAAATACACATACACACCCACTCATATTGCAATAAAAAGGCCTCACCTGTATCCCCGCTCTGCCAGTGTTTGACACAACTAAATAAACTTAACTTGAGGTCACTTTGGGGGCTAAATGAGACGGCTGTTTTTTAATCTTAGGTTATATCATACACCATCATATAATATGTGGGTATGATTTTTCTATTAACCGGAACCCTAGCATTAACCCTTTATAGTAGGTAAGATGTGGGTTTGTGTTCTTTAAAATTATCTGTTTGATTTGCATTTAATTTCCGACAATGCCAATGTTTGTAACCCATGAGGAGGGCAGGAATGCGACAACCGTGACATATTTCAAACGTAGTGTTTTGTAAATTTTACTGGTGCAGCGTATGAATACAAAAAATGTTTTTGGATAACGTTTCCCATAGATTTCAACCCTGGCTGCTTTCTTTTAGAAGGTTCGTATTGGGACTCCCAAAACAAGCCAAGGCCACCAAATAGCAAGGGCATTAAAAACACAACACAGCTAACAAAGCCTGAGAGGACAGCCAAAAAGCTGAGAGGACAGTGTGTTTCATATGTCCAGTGACAGCCACAACAACATCTGTGTCCTGTCTAGCTCACTCATTATTGCTGCACTTGCAAATTTGTT
This sequence comes from Labrus mixtus, assembly GCF_963584025.1. Taxonomy (NCBI): domain Eukaryota; kingdom Metazoa; phylum Chordata; class Actinopteri; order Labriformes; family Labridae; genus Labrus; species Labrus mixtus. The sequence continues at coordinate 5,610,902 of NC_083628.1, read as the reverse complement.
TCAAGATGTAGAGGGAGATAAATAGTACTCATAGGAAATGCACTAAATACCCAGTGGGAAAAAAAAAAGTTATCACCTTCTGAAATTGAAAATAAAAAAATTCTAGTTTGAAGAGCAAGGTTTATTTATATAGCATCATTCATACCCACAACCTACATATCACATTGAGCGAAACAAAGGCCTTCAAGTATGAACTGTATTAACACTGAAGATAAAAAAAAAAGAAAACAAAGAAAATCACATTAAGCAAAACATTAGACGTTAAAATAAAAAACATTATATTCAAATATCCTCCTGGTCTCTGCACCTAAAAGTGTAAAATTAGGGCTCTGCAGTCTCTAGACCACACTAACCGAGAATAAGACATACCCAAGACCAGAGTGCTCCAAGACCGAGACAAGGCCAAGACATTTATGGATCGAGACCGAGTTAAGACCAAAGCAAGGCAACACCGAGACATGACCAAGACATTTAGGGATTCGAGACAGAGTCAAGACAAAGACCAAGGCATGTCACTCACTGAGACCGTAACACCGGGAAGGTTGTGTCCGTAATCAGGACACAAAAACAAAATTATGAATGAAGTGAATTTATTTGTTCTTTTAGAAAGGGGTGTTTTCCTTGTAGTGATGACCTGGAAAAAAAACCCATCAGTGGTGGTCTTGATTTTAAATCCGGATTTCCTCCAGTCCAAGACCGAGTCAAGACTGAGTAAAAATTACTCAGTCTTATTAATTATTTTGATTCCGAGACGGGACCGAGACCTTCAAAAAGTGGTCTTAAGACCAAAACTGATCTCAAGTACTACAACACTACTAACGACAGAGCCTTACTTATCAAAGGACACAGATTCACCTGCTGGTTTCGCCTTAGCTGCCCTGGACCCAGCTAATTGGACCCCACTAATTCTTTCTGAATTAGTGCCTATTGGCATAACCGTTGTGAAGCCAAACAAAAGTGTTCTCTGGAGTTTCACCAAACATCTTCTTCGTATTTACTTCAGAGAATAAATTTAGTGCAGAAACTTCCTGAAACTTTACACCGACAAAGAGTCCTCTGATCTACGTCTAAAATTCTTCTTGTTTGGCTCTGCAGTTTCCCTCACCACAAGTGCCTACAAGTTGGATATTGGTGGCTGCCATAGGCCACACCTTCAAGTGGCTGCATTAGGAAGGTACAACTGAATATCTTGCTTGCTAATGGAGACTCTGGTTCTCTTTGGAACGTGGTTTTTTGAGTTTCCACCAATTTGGTATTTCTCATGCTAGCAAATTTGGAAACAGAGATGGTCCAGCTTACTGGCAATGCCCTACCTCTAGCTTTCACACCCTCTGCACTGAAAAAGGTGACCGTCCATGTCCAAAAAACACTTTTTTGTAGTTACAATGCCCCATCAGGTAACGTCCAATGACACAGCTAGTGGTCCAAAGTTCCTTCTTCAGGCTTAAGCTTACTGGGCCAAATGGGTAAAGATCCAGCCAACAAGCATTCGCCTGAGGGCTCCATTGCCCCAGCATGGGGCCTGGGTTGTCTTATCTAGGCAAGCCTGCCTTTTTAAAGTTATTAATATAAAGATTGCCCAGATTGCTTTTACACATGCATGAAACTTCCTGAAATTTCTTTGGGTGAGCGCATGCGTGAATGTGTGAGATCTTCCTGCCAGCCCCTAGTAAATATTTTGCCTGAAATTGGGGTGAGCTGATGTGAGGAACGCAGCAGGAAAAATTCTGACCGACAGGGATAGTCTCTCACTGTGAGCTGCTTGTGTGAAAAAGCAACTCAGGAAGTCTTTTTTCTGGAAATTTTCAAGAGTGCATATATGACTATGTTACCTTTATGTAGACCCTGTTAGGAGTCACAAAGTCATACGGGGGAAAAGGCTCTATTCTGTATTCTTTTTTTAAATATACATATTGAGTTCTGGAAATAATATGGGGACTTTCCATACATCAAAGACCAACGCATGAACCTTTGAAACTATTTCTGTACTAATTGCAACACAATACAATTTATGACTCATGTTTATTCATACTTTGGAATAATAAACAGCCACAATAAAATCAGAATTAAACCAGCTTAGTAAACTTGGCAGAAGGCATGTGCATACTTACTTGTAGAGACTGTCGGGTTCCAGGCACTTGAAGACCACTGAATATAACACAGAGTGAGGATGTTCCCCGCTCCTCCGTCCCGCAACAACACAGGGTGATCCCAGTCCAGAGAACAGATCATCCATCAAGCTCAGGACCTCACCTGGAAGAGAGATGAAATAGGAGCAAAGAAGAAAGGACGGTGGGGTTAAACAAGGACAGATTAAATTAAGTTAAAGTTCTTACAAAACAGACTCTTTAGAAATGTAACTTATACAGTATTACAAACTACGATACGTTTTGCCAAAAAAAAGAAGAAAAGGGGAAACTGTCTTTCAACATTTCTTTCATCTATTGGTCTTTGTCAAACAAAATAAGGCCTCATGTATTGTTCTAACACATGTTTCAACACAGGAAAAAGAATTGTGCGCAGCTTTGTCATGAATACATTCCCAGTTGTAGGAAAGCACCTTTTTCCTTATCAACGATTGTACCGTTTGCTTCGGCATGTGTTTGAGTTTTACCTCTGCCCGGTCCAGTGGGAGCCATTTCCCAAGCACCAAGCTCAAGGCTAAATTAAATATGACTTTTTACTGGCAGCTTCCCATACACACTACATTATAGAACTGTAAGAAAACAGGATTTCTTTCTTTATGGGCATATGGTAGTGTTACAATGATATCTCACTGAGCACCCTCGCCTCTCACAAAACACTACTTCACAAGTTGTGAAATATCTTTCATGTCAGCTAACGGGAAGGCGAGCGACGCACACTTGTTCATTTAAACACACACACACACACACAACGCCAGTTTCCAGTGCTCATGGGGGTGATGGAAAAAAAGAGGGAGCTGTCAAAATAGTTTAAAAGCTCTCAAACGGTTGGATTTCCAACTATTTCTACACGAGGTAAAGGGCAGCTTAGTTTTAGCTTATGATACATGGGCCAACTTATAAACAGAGGGAGTAAGTCTGGCTGCTAGGGCACAAGGGGATGGTAAGAAAAGGTTGCAGAGGAGAGGAAAAAGGACTGCACAAATGAATGATTTGACCTTTTCACAGAAAGAGCTCTGTGTATAGGAGGTTTTCCCCAAACACATTCCTGCAGTGTTGCAGGTTTGCTCTTTCGAAGATTTTTTGCCTTTTTTTTTTTAAAAACACAATTCTGATTTCAATTCGGATGCATTTATTCTAAAGTGAAGACCTGCTAAGGGCTGATAAGAGGGGCTGCCAATATGTCTTACTTTGAAATCATCATCTTTTTGTTTTGATTGTAGATTAATGTCAATAGATGCAAATTAAGGATTATTGTGTGAGCTCGACAGTTCAATCTGGAATTCCCTTTTGTTTCGTTTCACTGTAAAAAACATACTGTATATCATCATTGACTTTCATTTTAAATGTCCACCAGCACACTGTATCTATATGTTTTGATTACTTTTTAAACAGATCTATGTTTGACATCAGAAAATTAAGAAATCCAGACCTTTCACATAGAGGTGGGGAAAAAAAAAGATGTATGTCTCAAAGATGACTGGTGTAGATCGTGAAGTATGTACTAATTCAAAAATAGACTTTGAATCCATGAATCCAGAATCATTTTGAATCAAAAATAGATTGTGAATCGAATCGTGACCCCAAGAATCAAAATCAAATCAAATCGAATTGGAGACACCAGCCCTACTTTAACATATCTACAAATATAACATACAATCCAGGTCCTAAGCCTATAGCTGGTGCTTCCCATTGGCAAATTGGCTTAGTGTTTTTAATCAGCACCATCTTTAAAGTAGTAAGTGGCAGCTATACTTATTCAGAACTGTGAACCAACATTTTTTGCTGTGTGTTAAGTTTTTTTTTAAATCCTGTTTGACACCATGGCAATGCAGGTGTAAAGATTTGTTAATTGTCTTGCAGTTAGTGTACAAGGGAGGCTTAGTAACAGGCTGAACAATAAATCATCCAAAGGAGACCACTTAATCTTTTCCAAAAAAATACCTGATTGAACGATCTACTCAAGACTGACCGTTGACGTAATTTGGCCTGCGTTCATTATGCCTTTTAAGTCTATTCCCCCATCTTTTATTGCGAGCTACAATGTGAGGAATGCCAACTAAATGCCAGATTTCTGCTACTTCACAAAGGCTAAAAGTAGAAAGAGACAGCTCCAAATACAGCGGGGAGTAAAAGGAGGGTCAAGAGAGAGAAGACAAACAATGGGAGAGGAAAGGGGGAAAAAAAAGGCCGGTGAGTGCTCTGATGTTTTATGAATTTGGATGTGGTCACGGAGAGGAATGATGATGTCAGTGGATGTTTTGATAATCAGAATAAATCAAGGATCTGATGCGTGACTAGAGAGCAGTTCAGGGGTAACCGCTTGTGAGCTGATGTATGGAATTATAACATAATCCTGACTTCAAGAAAATCACAAAATGAAGAAATCAAATGGCCGACATACTTGCTCATGCTTGTGTAGCATAAAGAGTGAGCTAATCAATGGCTTCTCTTTGATTCTCCGACTGAAAGGCTTAATATTTACCATTGCTGGGTCACAAGTTTTGATTTCCTTATACAGCCCCATTTTTAATATGTGGACATACGGATAAACATACACATTGATGGAATCGTGCACACAGCTTCTGAAAAAAAGTGGAAGAGAAAGGAGGAGGAAAAAATTACGAGCTAAAATAAGTTGTTGCCACTTCCATAGTCCGAGTGCTGCGTTCCGTCAGAGCTACGGTTTTTGTTCCATCTGATGTCATGTGCCCTGCCCCACTGGGTCCGTTTCTTTAGCATGAGCACAACGGAGCGCGGCAATGAGCATCAGTACTCAAGGGGTTCACAAGATCACAGGAGAACTACAAGATGCTGCGGGAATAAAGAAAACAACGTGCATACAACATGTTGCTGTGTCTTTCTGTTGTTGATTTCACGATAAAGTGATGGGATATATGATCAAGAGTCTGCATATTGTGTTTTATTTTGAAATTGACCAAATGCTCTGTGCTTTCCTGTGTCTGTTTTCCTGTCTGGGACTATGTGCTCTGCTAAGCTTGACGCTTGGTTGCAGCGCACTAAATCGAAAATAGACTGGAGCGTTAGTGCCGCTACTTGTAAAGCTCCAGAGATGGACCGTAGCATGTTCTATGGAAATACGAGCATTGAATAGAGTTGGAGCGAACATCACGTCATAGTGTGGGGCGCTGACGGAGTGTGTGGAAATTGGCAGTTGGTGTGAGACTTGATTTGGGTATCAGAAGTGTTTTGGTTTCACTCTATAGTACAAATAGTATTGTCCTCTTGTGCATCATTGGACATTCAAAGTATGCAGGTAATCAGTTCATGTAGAGAGCACTTAAAAATAAACTTAGCATGACTACATCCATGTGTACCAACAGAGTTTGAAATATGTTATGTCTCCCATAGGTAGATATGAGAGAGGAAGCATTGGCTTTGTGAAGCTTAGTGACACAAGGCAATGTGTCATAATTGGAAATTACATGCGCTGTGTGAACACACCACTTATGTCCCTGACAGCACAAGGAAGTGCTTAAGTAACTCAGATCCATCTGGAAGACGGAACACAAGACAAGTGTCTTTGGTCTGGTCGTCAGTGGCACTTGAATGGCTTGCTGTGTAATTATCAATTTAAGGACTCAGCAGGAGAACACAGCATGTGTTTTAGTTCACTTCACAATCATATACCCTTACCTAGCAAACTATACCCACACATTCCATGGGTCAAACATTTTTAAACAGAGCCATCTGAAAGCTATAAACTGTTATGCAATTACGTACATATAAGAACAGTGAGCAGGCTTTTCAGGGGTACACAATGTACAATTCTGAGCACATGGTACAGCATCGGTTGTGGCTTTCTCTTTGTGGAGATGTCAGTTTGTAAGAGAAAAATGAGACTTAATTGCTGAAAAAAATCTTAATTAAGATAAAACATTGGATAAATGATTAAATGGTAAATCCACTTGAGCTTGTATAGCGCTTTTCTAGTCATCTGACAACTCAAAGTGCTTTTACACCGCAGGTCACACCTTCACATTCACACACTGATGGCAGAGGTTTCTATGTAAAGTGTCCATCAGAAGTAACTAATCCCATTCACACACTTTCATACGCCGATGACGAAGCAGCGGGAGCAACTTGGGTTCAAGTGTCCTGCCCAAGGACACATTGGACATGTGGCTGCAGGAGCTGGAGATCGAACCCCAGACCTTCCAGTTGAGGGACGACCGACTCTACCAACTGAGCCACAGCGGTAAGTTAAATGTCAATTAACATAAGCAGCTCTGTCGCCTCTCTCACATTTGCTGTGTTGTTACTGCTCAGAAAGTTTCTACATTTGAAATCCATGTTCTGTGTTATTGAAATTGCCTTTATGAGTCTGTGAGTCGTTCAAGATGTTCAGATAATTCTGGAGTGACAATTGGTACGGACCATAGGAGTCCTTGTCTGCTTCCTTAAAGGGCTGAATGGAGTATAAATCAACCCAAACTCTTGCAGTCTGAGCCCCACCTAAGAAAAAGCACAAATGAATTCTAGATTGAACGACACTAAATGTGTTAATCCTTTAAAAAATGGCCTCAACTTCAAACATATGGCAGCAACCGCACTCTATATCTCTCCTAATCAAACCACTGCTTCATTCAAAGTGGCGAAAGAGGAAATTCCAGCAACACTTGGTGTATAAAGTGTTTGAATCAGCAACACATGTTCGAACAAGCCCTGACAAAGGCAGCATGCTAAAACAGAACGGACTTGAAAATAAATATTGCTTTCTTGTATCCCAGTGGTAATCATTCATCACTCGCAGCCTCTGAGCATATGCCGGGATTCTGTGTACTTGAAAATCCTCCCTTTAACACTTTCTCGCTCCTGCTTAGCACATTTCTGTTGGAGATGAAGACGGAGAAAAATACCTGCTTTCGTTGATTATCGCAGGTGAGAAAGGGGGGATGGAGGAAATGACATGGGGTGATGAATTGAATGTGTAGTTTTCACACGTGCAGAATGGTGGTATGACTCAACTCCTAAACTTGTAGGGTTTCTTTTACAAGCCATTAGCACACATGTATGGGTATGTTTGTGGAAGCTTGCTCATTTTTACTGAGGGCCCTCAATCATCGACTTCCTCCAAGGTGGTAGCTTTTAACTGCTTGCATACCAATCTAGAATTAGTTAATAATACTGAAAATCAAACCCATTAACCAAAGGATAGGATATTTAAACCCACCCAGGAGCAGCATTTGCGGTTCTACCCTTCGGAGGGGTTCCTCAGGGGTAGGCCTGCGGTCCGTCAACATTTCTGTCAATACCGAAGCCAAAAAAGCACACAGCTGGCAAAAATTAAGGCCCCCGAAATTCTATTACGGTAAAAGCCATTTTGCGTGTTCTCCAGCTTACACGCCGATTAAAACCTCATGGCAAATGCCAGGTGACCTTTTTTTAGTAAGCAGAGAAGGGAACAAATAATAGCAAAATCCCGAGAACATGATGAGCCAGGCTGACCGACAGCATCCAGAAAGGAACCACTGGGATTTAAACACACACACAGTCCTCGTAACTATGATGTACTTTCAAACAAGTCAAGTACAGTTTATCCGTACAGACCAATGTGATATACAATGCCTCAAAGGGCTTTTCTGGCCCACAATATCAAAAGTGCCTGACCCAGAATCACCCAAAACTCTCTGAGAAGACGAGGAAAACCCCTTTGAAAAAGAATGCTGCATAACAAAACATGTGAGTGGGCAGGGGACGGGGAAATTCGTTGAGAGATTCTTTTTTCCGAGGGCAGCTTTGGGGTGAAAAGTAGACGTAGGGATAACCAAACAGAGTCACAGAAAGCTGCATAAGCAGAAAAATCAGAACATAACAGAAGGATTAAAATTCAATCCATGCATGCAGTTCAATGTAAATACAATACACTATGTTTAGAACATATAATGCACATTTACATGCACAACACATGTTCACCTTATTTGTCCTTCTGTGGCTGGACATGGAGACGAGTGTTGTGGCATTTCGTTTGATATTGGAAGCCAGACTTGCTTTACTGTTATCCCAGACATTCATTTCAATTACACTACTGAATTCAGGCATGGTGTAATTGCCTCAGTCATTAGCTGCGTGTGCATGTTTGTGTGTGTGTGTGTGAGTGTGTGTGTGTGTACAAGTGTGTGTGAGTTGAGAGTGAGAGTGTACGTGTAAACTCCCAAGGTCAGTGGGTTCACACGTTAGCACTTTTTGCAGAAAAAGTAAATTAGAAGGAAAGTGGCAGAAGAAAAAAAAAAAGCCACTGTAGTAAGAAACTGGTGATTCCACTTCTTTCTGAATGAATGCAGTAATAAATTGTTGTATTACGTGCACAGTCCATGGTTTAACATTAATAACACCTTAACTAATTCAGTCTTCCTGTTCAAGGTTCACTGATTGTCTTAATTGCCCCTGTGAGAGGGCAATTTGTTTGCCGTCAGCATTAAACATACATTAGTCCAGAAAACAATAAATACAACATTAAAAAGACACTAAATCCAATGGACAACCAGTACAATGGCTTAAAAAAACACAAGTATTAATTTAAAGCCAATGGCAGCCATGACAAATGTCAATATGTATATTTTGTATTTTTATATAAAACAAAAAAGGAGTTGTCATTGATATGACATTTTCTTAAAGCAACATTATATAGGAATATGGTTTGGTGAGCTTTGGCGCCCACCAAAGGTTTCTGAATACATACAGTATGCTGTTATTGAGGTACATTCAATAACAGCATATAATGAGGGCTAATATCTGAAGCCAGTCATTTCTTTTACATGAAATAAAGGCCTAATAACTAGTTATTGCAGCATAAATCTGTGTGACAAACTTGTTTCTGTAATTTGCTGCAAATGCATCTCAGCCTTTTTTCCAGTTTAAGTAATATATCATATCTACAATGACACCCTTCACGTCCTCAAACAAACCCCTCCCTTTCCCCTCTGTTTGACTGTTTCTCTCTGTCTATGTCGTCCTACTATCTGTCCGGCCGACTGCCCAGTGGATTCTTTTTTTAAACAAACAAAATGCAAGCTTTATATTGACAAACAAATCACATGCTTTATATTTCCTGTGGGCTGCCAAACCGGCGAGGGGCCTTTTCTGTTAAACTGTCAGCACTCAACCTTCAACTCCCAGCACTGAGCGTACACAACTTCACCTTCCTCCCTTCCTCTCTCTCTCTCTCTCTCTCTCTCTCTCTCTCTCCCTCTCTCTCTCACACGCACACACACACAGCAGACATTACACAGGTATACACAAGCTGTCAAATGGAACCTAATGCCACCTATGGCAGGAAACTCAAGGTAGAAAAGGGGGGGGGAGGGGGAACAAGACACATTTAATTGCGTCATGTGCGGGAGGGGGTTGCAATTGAGTTGTGGGGAAATAGTAATGGCTACCAAAGCAGATTATAAAGGTAGGAACAAAGCACTGTGGGAAATATTTCTCTCTAGGCAGGTTGAGCTGCACGTTATAGTCCAAGTTTTTCTAATCAGGTAGAGGGACATCCCTTTGGACAACCCCGCTGAGGCATTGTGCTGGCAGGAAGATGCATCATTTATTTATGAAAACTGTTTTTTTATGGTTTGAAAGAGAGAGAGAGAGAAGGCTAAAATAGACTGCAATGGAACTATGAGCATGTTCTTTGATGCAGATTTATGTGTTTAAGTGAAATTTGGATTTTCCTTATATGCATCTAAACGCTTATTTTTCATGTCATTAAAACGTGACAACAAAGTGTTGAACGGCTATTCTGGAACAGATCATTGAGAGTCCCTTGTCTTGTTCAGGGTGTAGAGTAGAGTGCCATGTGTCATCTCTGATACATGTTAACTCGCCAGCCGGGCTTCTTTTCACCTGACAACAAGGAGCTCCGGTGTTAGAATGTTATGTTGCACTTATTATTTTAGCAGGTATTCAGCTGTCAACCCAAGTACCAGGCAATTCAGAACGTATGAGTGAAAACTTTGATTTGCTTGTGGTGCTTGGAATCAAAGTCATCAAGATTGATTGTCTTGGAGGCAATAAATATTTACAGACTTCATGGCATTAATTCCATTGATCTCTATTAACACATCATGCATAAACATTGAGAATCTGTAGGTGTGGGATTAGAATATGGTATCAGAAGTGTTCTGGTTTTTCTTTTGGAGTTCAAGTACTATTGTCACAACCCTTAAGTGACATTGGCTGTATGTACTGTAGGAAAACAGTCAGTATGAAGACCAAAAAGGGCCTGAATGCATCAGCATTGCTGCAATCATGGAACCAAGAATTGTCCAATCAGGATCAAGTATTTAACACTGCTGTGTAGGAATGTCTATACACAGACATCTGCAGGCACGTGCAGGTAACCATATACTTTTAAGTCATCGTTTCTCAAAACAAACTCAACATATTCTCGCTTCTAAAGTATTGACTTCTGAGATGTTTAGTTGTTGAGCAGTGGGCGACAGAATAGCCAGTTCAGTTAAAATCTTACATCTTTATAATGCTTTGAGGATTAACACAAGTAGTAGTAAGAGTATCACATCAGAGCCTTGCAGTTATCTGAAATTAATCAACCTCCCTCAAGCTTATCATAATTGAGTTGAACCTAAAGTGACAATATGAGTCTGAATAAAATGAGTCTGAGTTAAACACAAGTTTTGCAGATGTAATCGAAAGATTTGATTAATACATTGCTTGATCATTGCTTTGGCAAATTTGTAGTTGAGCTTCCTCGATTACAACCTACAGTTATGTTTCTGAAGATGTTTTAGGGGTGATGTACTTAAGGTCAAATTAGGCTGAAATTCCAATGGTAAAAAAGTCATTCCTCATTAAATCTATTTTTCTAACTAATCTCCACAGTTATTAATGTGCATATATGTGATTGTTAATTTGATTAGAGTCATAATCAATGCCCTGCCTGTTCATCGGATTATTCGTTGTGGACCCCCATGGGTTCCTCTCCATGACTGTTTGGCGTGCTCGCTCTAACAACCTTAGAAAGATGTGTTGTTTGACAATGGGTTTCCCCTTCCGCCCTTTCTGCATAGCAAGAAATTGGGTCAGGTGTGGTAGTTCGTCACAGACTAATGGCCCCCTGGGTTCATGTCTATCATTTTGATGAGGCCCATGTGTGTGGTCTGTGTTTACTGCCCCCGGCTCCTTTTACTGTGGCTTTGTCTCCTCCTGTGTCCATACTTAGGACTAAGAATAGACCTGTGGGTGTTGACAGGCTGTTGGCTTGTGTCTTACTCTGATGCTGCACTGTATTGACTGGTCGATGTGCTGTGCCATCCTTCACCTGCTGCCCCACAAAGGCTGGTGGGCTCTGTTGGCTTTAGCTGGATTTGTGGAGAATCCTTGTGTAGAGTGAGCAATTGTTGCTTGTCTCTTGCACTCAGACCACACGACTTTATGTATACTTACATCATTCCCAAAGGTTGTAAATTACAGACACCCAGTCGGTCTGTTAGGTTGAGTTTTTTTGGGCAATGTAATGGCTCAGGTTAGGTATAACATTATGGGCTGGAAAAAAAACAATAACTCAACCTAGACTTTTGGTTTGACACACGACTGGCATCTTGGAGACAGCCCTCTGTTGTTTGGTTCATCCATTGCCCCTGACATCGACTTTATTGACTTCCTACTAGGTCACAAAAAGCACTTTCTCTGTGCATCTAATGTTGTTGAAGATCGGTTAACATTGGAGTTTGGCAGTTAGAACAAAGTTGCAAATCTTATGTGGAGCAGAAAACATTTTTTTTTTATTCCAACCATATAGTTCTATGACCCCAAGTTAAGCTTTCACTATTGAGTTGGCTTTTGTATCATACATGTGTCATCTTAGCTTTTTAGGACATGAATTTTAATCATGTTGATGTATGAATTGAAATGTTTATTTGAGGGATGGATAAAGTATTCGAAGAAACTTTCAGTATACTGAAATACCCTTCAACAACACTGTATTACTAAAGTCTAAATTAGCCTATTTATAATACCCGACATGTTTACATCGTCTCTGCTTTAAACATAGATTGGTTAGCCTCTGGTTCAAAGAGTGAAGCCAATTGGAAGTGTCTTAAACACGCCTTCTTTCTTGTAGCCAACTAGAGGTGACTTCACTGATTGCAAACACAGACTGTACAAAACAGTCTCAGTGACTCAGTCACCCATTGGTTTTTGGAAAGCCATTTTGGAGGCCATAGATGGGGATCACCATGTTAGAAAATCTATGTCCACCTAACTTTTGATCAGTCGAGAAACAGGAAAAGAGCTGGAACTGAGGCGGGCCTTAAGCCTCATGACAAACAGCTACACCGGCCCACATGTCAACTCAACTACGCACACATTTATGATTAATGCAAATGCATGCATAACTCTTAGCCTTCATAGAAATCTAAACACATTAGTTAAAATTCTTGATTTCTATCTTCTATTAAAGAAATCTATCGAGACCAGAAACATCTATAGAAATGTTTGGTTTCGGTACAAATTTGCATTTTAATATGGGATCCAATGGGTATGTTCCAGCTTTTGCAGACAGCCTCAGGATTTTGAAATGTAAGTGAAAATCTGCAGAAACATTTAAAAAAGTTAAATATAGGAGAGAAAACACCAAAATGGCGAACTCAAGGTTTCAAAAGGGGTGTTCCAAAAATCAGTGGTTTATGTCATGGTAGCTATGCCAATGTTTTTGCATTTATCAGGTGTACGAGAGTAAATCTAGACGGAACATAGCAAGAGCAACAGGTATTGCTAACAGTGTTAGCCGTGGCTAATAGGAGAACAAATAAATTAGCAGGAACAAAATATGACAAGGTTGATTTGAAGCTTGTCATTTGAGGTTTTTTATTTTTATTTTTATTTAAGGGAGTTGTACAATGAACAATGAACACATATTTCTCCCACTTGCTTGAAATTGCTAAGTGAGACAAATCAATTTCAATATAATGCCTAGATTTATTCAAATACATTTTTTAGCGAGCGACATTAAACAAAGATGAAGTCCAGTCCAACAGAAGTTCACATACCATATTAGGTGTACTGACACACACACACACACACACACACACACACACATACACACTCGTCTACATACGGGACCAAGGGAGTGTCCTGGTTATTGAGAGATTGAGAGACAAAAAAATGAAACCAGGAGAGTCTAGACCAATGACGACAAGTGAGACGGAGAGAGAGAGAGAGAGAGAGAGACTAACAATGTGTGTGTGAAGAGGCAAAATGGGAAAGGAAGCAAAAAGGGAAAGGGAATGCAGAAAGCCCTTGGCCCCCTGCCTGCAATCTGCAATCTGCTGATGGCGAGGCTCGTGACGAGGAGGTGCACAGCGTCCATTTTTAGCGATGAGGTCATCTTTAATTAACAAAACAAAGAGAGTCAGCTGTGTCACTCCAATCTGTTATCTGCACCCATGCTCAAGGACACAGTTTATCTCCATATAATTCAATCTCTTTGAATGAGGGCTTATCGACGAATCGGGGGGCATTCTTGGTCTCAACCTATAATGGAGCTGTTACATAAACAGGGTAGGGGGATACCGCTGACCATGCTTGCAGGAGAGAACGGGGGACATGAGGAGAGTAGAGAGGTATGAGGTATGTAAAGCAGAAGAAGATCCACATGTCATGTATTACAGTAAGTCGGCTGTGCGAGCACGGGAGGGGGGGGAAATGGAACTAAAATAAGGGGCAGAGATCAAATGGCTAATCTTCTTCTCAGACCAACAGTGCCAGCATTTGGTGACATCACTGCTAAGTAACCCCCAGTTCTGCTTCTGTCTGCGTGCCTCCTTTATTCCTCTACATTGTGATCCTCTCCTTTTGCCTTTTCTTTTCTGTCCATACTCTCTCTCTGTTCTTCTTCATTCGCCATCCATTGCCACATTTTCATACAATCTTTTCTCACTTTCCTCTTCCTGCCAATTTGTGTAATTCTCCTGCTCCTCCCGCCCCCCCACCCCATCCCCCTTCCCCCTGCCCTCAGTTGTTCTTCGTACCACAGAATCAGGTGTCGAGAGCCTCACAGGTTTTTAATTAGTGCTAAGTGTGTGCATTTGTGCGAGAGTTGTAGGAAGCACGGTGCTACGCTGATGAACGCATTCACGCAAAAGTGTCACCTCAGCAAAACTGTGATTTAAGGACAAGCCGCCCAAATCAGCAACTGACGAGACAATGGAGGGATTGTAAAAATGTGATAATGGAACCCAGTAGCCTTCTGAATTCATCTAATAAGAGATGTTTTTGGTTCAGCCATTTATTAGACAAATTTCAGAACACATTCAGAGCCTTCCATCGTGTTTTTGGGGACTGCTGGTCCGGGTCACAGGAAACAGTCTGACATTACAGTGAAGGTAAGCCACTAATGATGTCAATATAGACACATCAACGGAACAATTCCAAGGTGTTCACTCAGTTTCAAAGAGGATATTTTGGTAGAGGTTAATCATTTGGCTATGGTACTTTAACTGAAAACAGATGAGCCCCATATAATTGGCCAAGCAACGAACGCCAAAAGAAAAACATTCTTAAAGGGTTTGTTTTTGTCAGAGATTAAAAGCACAAATCAAAAGCACCAGTCCAACATTTGCTTGCATTTTAACATACTTATAGTTTCTTATTCTTTGATATTGCTTATATTTTGGTAAAGGCAAGTATAGCAGCTATAACAGGTTTTCAACCATTTGTCCATTTGAATGCTCTTATATTTCCTAATATTATGTCCGATTCCTCTTCTTCTACAGCAGAGCGTGTTGGACGTACTGCTGTGTAGGAATGCTGAGCCCCTCACTAATACATCAGCACTGCCCATTTCACCGGCTTCTCTGTGAATGCTGTCTCTGCCTTGGTGTGCCATCTAGAGGCCTGTGTGAGGCCCACTGAGGTGGATGGTTCATATCCATCATATATGTGACTGAAATCAAAAAGGGAGAGAGTAGACATGTTTAATAAACTAGACGAGGGTCCAAGGTCCTCAGGGTACGGTAATAGGAGTGCCCCAGTTCTAGATGACTTCTTTCGAATTGTTACAAATAAACTAAATGACTATAAACTCAGCAAATGAAACACTTAAAGTGGGACATAGTAGAAATGATATATAACATTTTATTGAGGTGTTCTCCTACACTGAAACCAACGTTCATGTTTCTATAGTTGCAGTTGACATCATTTATCAGACGAAACACAATTAAATATTCTTTACAGGTAGGGTGTCAAAGATATGATACTTTTGCCTATACCTTTGGTCACTTGGTTGAATCATGTTTCTGGGCAGACAAACCACCAAGCGGGTGTCCTTTTACTTTTGCTCCATATCTTGAAACATGAGGAGTGAGGTGGCAGGGAGGGATGAAATAGATGTAAATGTTTCCTAGAACTTGGGAATTAAAATACTGTTGATGGTACAGGATTCCTTTAGCACAATTCCACTCAGTCAGGGCCATGTGTTGAGTATTGTTGGATGATGCCAGGGAATGTAATTGCTAATTTGTGTATATGACAAAAAAGGACATATCTACAAGCTTCATTGTTTTTTCCGGAAAAGCAAGGCACCAATATTAACAATTGATTTGAATCTGCCTGCCTAACCAGAGTCATTCAGAACTTGAATACACCATTGAGATAATGATGAGCTGAAACCCGGGATGACCTCATCTTTACCTACACTTCATCTCAGTGATTCAGTGTCCCTCTTGCCTTCTTGGCCTTGTTGGATTAGGTGATCCCTCTCTGCCTGCTCCATCTGTACAACTGGCACTTGCAGTGCCCTGTCTTCTATGTTCACATGCAGAGCCTGGATCTTGGCAGTAACAACAATGTTCTCTATGTACATTTTTTGTGACAAATAATGTGGAAAAACACTGTCCAATGGAACGGTGCTAATAGTCCCTGACTCACCTATTCTTAACTATAAATCTTGGTCTTCCCCCATTCCCGGGAAAGATCTTGTGACATTAAACATCTCCTAATTAGATGATGGTTGTTCTTTACTCCTTCCCTTCTGATTAGTTTGCTTAATGTACGCAGGAAACTGTTTAATGTCACAGTGTCCTCACCTTCTACTTTTTACTGCTCAGAGCCCGGACGACCACAAGTTCTCAATGGACCTGCCTTGATTCTGTATGGTGTCTTTAGCTGTTTTCACGCATGCACTCCCAAAACAACTCTAGAAAATGTTGGGACAGCCTCCCCCAGAAATCTTCTTGAGTTGCTTTTTCAACTAATGAGTGGAAAAGACTCACATAGAAACAAGCCGCTTTAGTCACGCAGTCTCTGCATGATTAGCATAGATTGCCCAAACGTCCTGAGAGAATACAAGCTTTCATGTAGATGCAGTTTTTATTTGCATTATTATAAATTGAAGGCCCAGTTCTATCGCTTACTGGGGAAACTTAACCTTTGCATGTAGTGCTTCATGGTCAGTTGCCGGAAGCCTGTTGGGCTGTTGGATGACCACTTCATCCAGTTAGTGCTAAGTGGCTGCTGAGTTAAAATTCCAATGGACAGTGGCAGATATTCCTGGGAGTCCCAGTTAAGGTTCAGAACTTTGACGGGAAAGTTTGTGGGTAGTGTTATAAATGTTATAGTTATCAAAGAAATATATATATTTCCAGCTGTCTATGGTATCATCCGGTTGATAGGTCTGACTCTGAATAGCAGCATCAAGGTTCCAGTGTTAGGATAGTTCAGGATTTTACAAAGTTTAATGGATACTTTTCCTGTCACATTCTCAAGAGGAAACGCTGACCTGACTTTTAAAAAACGGTATGCTCCAGGAAAGAAGGGTGGAGTACCTGCAACTGACATGGAGATACATCTGACATTACTTCTTTTTTTTGGGCAGGCAACCTGTCATGATTAACTGCTAATGAGAGCACAAAGGTCAACCCTGGTGTATGTCAAAGTACTTATAGAAGAAGCCTTGTGGTACTGCTTGTGCACAGTAGATGTTTATTTTTTTGGCAATGACAGACTAACAGAATATATTCACTTTAAAAAGATGCCATCTGTTGGGAAAGGACAACAAGTGCCAGGCATCAGGTGTCTCACATTATCAGTGGTAGACCATAATTCTCTCATGCACACTTTACAACCATGTATATATGGGTCCGGATTTGTTTTTGGGACGAGGAGAGCATTATGTTCATATAAACAACAAGATGTATGAACCAAGGGATCGGCTGGCCTCTTTTCATATCAAAGCAGCAGGTCGATTTACCCGTCACTGTTGACTTCAGATGGAAGATTTGTGAGTGACCAGGGAGAGGCCTTCAGCAAGAGATGACAACTTCCTTCTAAACAGCACTGATAAGTGGGGCAATCTGAGGGGTTTAGAGGCAGGGGCCTTGTTGCTGATGGTTTGTACAGATGTAAGAGGTACAAGGTGATGCTATAAAAGACATGACCCCTCTTAAGCCTTACTCGTATAAAAAAAGAGGGACAAAACAAGGCACAAGAAAGGGGAACCGCTAGAGATGTCAAGAGAGAATGTAGAAAGTAAAAAATGGAACCTAGTGGAGCCTAGTTTCTCATATCAAGGTGACAACACAGTTAAGTGTAATTTGGACTCAACTGTGTTGGCATTATGTTGTCTCTTCTAGTGTTTACAACCAAAAACGCACTCCCATCCTGTCAAAAACTGAAGCTTGGTCAGTGAGCCAACGCTTCAAAACAAGACGGTGTATTACTGTCACGTCAGTGTTGCCTCAGTAGGCAGTACGTACTATTCAGTATGGAGTTTCAGTATACTGAACTCTCGTGGTCATTCAGTATGCATATTTTGGGTCCACCTCAGTATACTGAACATTTCAGTATGGATACTAACTTCCGGGTTTCATGCAGTATGGATTGGATGCGTGCTTTCAGGAAATGAATTGTATTTTACCACCCACAATGCTGTGCGAAATTAAACGGAAATTGTCACTTCATGTCCGCCTCCAAATCAAAACAAACGAGCGTGGATTAATTTAATCTTAATTTAAAGTCCCGACTGAAATCACTACTGTTAGTTAACAACAGAAAATATAACAAATATCTGCATTATTATAAAACCTTTCTCCCTCTATTTAAATAATGATTTCACTATTTAAATGCGTCTTTATTTGTTTATTTTACTTTATATTCTGTATATTACTGTCTTTCATTTGTACTTGTCTTTATGTAGGCTACTGTATGTTATTTAGTTATTTAATCTGCCTTTTACTTGAGTTACATTGTGATATTGTTTTTGTTTACCTGACTGTATATGCCCATTACTCTTCTTGAATAAAGCTAAACAAAAAACCCAACAAAAAAACGGGTGGATGCGGCCGGTTGGGGAAACGTAAATGACGCCACTAACTTATTGAATGACTCAGAAGAAGTAGGAACAAATATCTGCCTACTGTGCGCGCCTACTGAATAGTAGGTACTAACAGTATACAGCATGGATAGTAGGTACTGCATACTGCCTACTGCCTACTGAAAGATTGAGTAGGCAATTCGGATACAGCCAATACGTATGTGTTGCGTTGCCAAATAGTGCTACAGCAAAGTAGCTTGCTGAAAAATGTCTAAATATAGCGTACACCTACCCCAACATTGGTTTGCAATGATTGGTAATCTTTTCATTTTAATGTTAGCTAAATGATGTGGCACAACCTGTTCCATCTGTAGCGATGTACAGTGGGGGAAATGTTACAAGGTTACAATGTTACAATTCACTTAGCAGACGCTTTTATTCAAAGTGACGTACATCAGAGAGTAAGTACAACACTAATCCATTCATACACCACCACCGAAGCAGGGGGAGCAATGCGGGTTAAGTGTCTTGCCCAAGGACACATCGGATATGTTGCTCAGCTGGGGATCGAACCATCGACCTACCAACTGAGCCGCAGTCGCCTAAATATTACGCTTGAAAGACCGCTCATTTTTGTAATAGGGCAAACTTATAAAATCAGTGGGGGATCAAATAATAATTTCCTTTTTCATCATTCCTAAGACAAAACCCAAGTCCATACTACACCACCTGACGTCATCGTCTGATCATCCTGTATGCTAGAGGATGCCATCCAGAAATTACCCAAGAGGGGTACTGATGGCATCAAATTATTATCTTGGGGCACCAACCAAGATTTCATAATAGACCAGTTGGGAGTGAGAAAGACTGCTTCATTCAGAACCATAAGTGAAGAGACATAATTCTTGTGTTCTGAGTTATGATGCCTTTGTGTCAAAAGTCACATGTAACCCAGAATCAGCAAGAAATTAAACAAATTGCAGGTTGAGGCAGCACTAGCAGTCAGGAAGCCAACCTAGTATATCCTTACACCACCCACTATAATTACCAGTATTTTATTACATCAGAAGGAACATCTAAACAACACACATGAACTCAGGCATGACTTTTCCACTCAACACTAATGCCCACTGCAAGAAGGTGCACCTATGTTATGAGCAGATGGATGATAACATTTCTCTCATTTGCATAAAGCAAGAGCAAGTTGCATTAGCAACATTTGTGGATATTAACTTAAAAAGGAGATTCCATTCACTGGCAAGTTTTTCAAGGAGCCCATGATTGCATCCATTCATGCAGGAAGTTGTTACGGATGAAAAACCTGAGTCAAAAGGGTGGCACATTACATCATTTGAATAAGCTTATTAACACAGATAAAACTGTCATCCAGCTTCTGGGGAAAAGTCACCGCATCCCAGAGCAGATACAAGTCGTCATCTGCAGTGATAACAGGAATGACGCTGGGGTTTTTAGAGGACAGAAAATGTGCACGGAGCACTAAAAGATGGGAAATGTACAATACCTTAACACAACTATTATTAATAACACTTTTGGTTGAAGGTGTTTTGTTTTCTTTTATATATTTGGGTTGCAAAGAAATCTCTGCAGAAATATAACAGCTTAATAAAAGAGGGAGAAAATGATGTTTTTTTTAAACGAGATGAATCTCATAAATCAAGTCCCTTTACCCATTAGAGGAGCCAATTCTATGGAAGCATTCAAGCCAAAAACACAAGACCTATTCATCCTCATTGTCTAATGACAGACCTTACCAATATTTACTTCAGGAGGGAAACGGTGTCTTCTCCTATCCTAGTCTAGACAGCTCTGACATAGAAACATGGCTTTAGGAACCCAGTTAGAGCGGCATCCAAGCGTCTGCATCTCCACACTCACTCTCTGTCTGCCATCTGTATGAGTGTGCACATGGCTGAATGTGTGTGCTCAGATTGTGTGACTCATGCTCAGCATGGCTGAATGTGTTTGCGTGTGTGTGTGGCTGTCTGTTTATCTTTCCTCTCTCTCTCAGACACCAGCCCGAAGCAGTGTTTCAACTTGGCAATGGACGTGGAAGCAGCCCCAGCTTCTCGATGCCGGCGACGGCTGAATCCTATCCGCTGGACGCTTGGGCTGCCATTATTACTGACGATGTAAGTGGATGGTCAGAGTCTCCACCACACCATCTGTGTCTCATCTGCCTTCTGGTTTTAATGGCACAGTCCATGCAACTGTCCTTTGTACTTGACTATCCCGGCACATACTGCAGCCTGGGGATTTCTTGTGTTATATTTACCTGGATATTTTTGCTATTTGTATTTTCAAATGTCTTTCTAGGATAGACTACTGACTGGCAAGTTCTCCAGATCCAGACCTGGAAGTTGTTGTTTGCACAGTATTCCAAAAACTGTCATCAAACCAGATTCCAGTTCAGAATGGGTTGTTCAAATGGTGCAATTTGATTGTTTGAACACGCTGAACAACAGAGGAGCACCATTTTTGTGCTTCACTTTCACTTCATACTGAAACGGTACCACTGATTGTTTTCCATCATATCCTCTGTTTAACACTTGCATCTGAACACCTCATACTGCTCTATATTGCCAAATTTCTGCTCTGACTAAGCTTTAAATCAGGATTTTCCCCTGCAACGGTCTAGGTTGTTAAATATGGTTCACTGTAAATAAGCCGAATAATCCTTTAGTGTGGACCCACCCAGAGATGTTGCTGAAGAGGGCTTGACTGCAAGCTCACTGGTTCAAATCAACACACAGTCTTGGAAAATATGAATAGGGAAAATGAAGGAGTAACACTTGCTTTCCAGAAAACCACCAAGATGCCCTCGAGCAAGGTATTTACCCAAGTATTTATCCAAAAAACTGCTCCATTAGAGCTGCACAGTGGCCAAGACTGGTTTCACTGGCAACTTTGGCATGGGGGTGTGTATGTGTGTGTTTGTGTATGTGTGTGTGACGTTACAGAGAGAAATACTATGGAAAAAAAGAAAAACACATCAAAGAATGACGGCGCTTTAAAGCATGAGAGGAGTTTGTTTCTTTGTGCGTGGTTTGCGGGATGCAAAGCTTCACTGGACTTCTTACTATCACCAGTTTTGTTTTTTTTTATTATGAAGACTTCCATTTACCTTGAATGTGCCTCAAATGTTGGTCCTCAAATAAGAAGCCAGCAGTGGGTACAGGGAGTACAAATCCAATAATTTGAAAATAAGTCAGAGTAAGTGTGAGAAACTGACACTTCTCAAACGCTATGGCTTTTATTTGCTGAGTCCGGAGAACAAGATCTCATCGTTTTAAGAGGCCCCTATTATTTCATAAATCGACCCCTGTAATGCCTTCCAAGTTTGTATCAGCAATCTTGATCCCCCCCCTCCCCCCCACCCCCAGTTTTTTAGAGAACAATGAAGGTTTTGTGTAGCTACACAGTTTTGAGTATTTGCAGTGGAAGTTGGCGCTTTCCAGATACGTACCTATACATTTCATAATGTATGATGTTTCCACTGAAGCAGAACTCATAGTCTGCCAAAGTTTCCCGCCAATTAGCATCCAACTACTCCTTTCCAAGAGGGCCATATACTGAACAAACACATATTAATGCATCCACTAAAGTTGTAATTCAGCTTTGTGCTGGTACTATAAAACAAGCTGAGAGTAAACAAGACTGACATCATTAATGGTTAGAGATAAAGAGTGACAGACATAAAGACAAGAGAGAAGACAAAAGACAAAGACAATGGCTTCTAATCTGTATTATACTGTCTCTTCTGACATGATTTATAGTGGTGACTGGCACATAGCACAGTGAGTCACCCACACCATCTGCCCCTTCCTACCTCACCTCTGCCAGCATGCCTGTGTCTAACTGTCTATACCCTCTCTTCTCTCGCTGGTGCCCACGCTTTATCAGCACTCCTCCCAGGGGTGATGGATGACCTGTCCATACTTCCCAAATGACTAAATCCAGCTTCTTCCAGACCACCTAATTTTTCTCGAATATTATTAAATTCCTTCCTATCACCCTTCCTCTGACTCACCCCGGCCCCTCGTCACAACCCTGACCACTTCCCTATAGCCCTGCAGCACAATGGTCAGCACCATTTATGGCACTTGATAAATTGCCAGACGTCATCTTCTCCCATCCTCACTGAAAGCTCCCTCTTCTGTTCTGTATCCAGACGAAAAGTTTAACCTCATTTCCTCCAGTTCTAACTTTAACTCCTTACGTCAACTCATCAAACATCTTTATTATTTTATCCCTGAAAGGCGTTTCACTCTGCTGTCTGGTCTCATCATTATTTCCATTTTCATTCTTTTAATCAACATTTCTAAAGAATGAAAATGTGAGGAGTAAATGCAAAAGAGAATGGACAAGGTGTTAAAGAGTATTTAGTTATTGCTCCAGTTTGATTTCAAGTCTAGTTCCTTATTGACTTCCCATCAATAACTAAACCGATGTTGGCAATTCTTTTTCTGCAATCAGAAATCAATCAAGCTGTTTAAAACTAATTGTGCCGCTAAAATCAGGATCAAAAACCTTCTAATTCAGCTGTTTGCAGGTCTTTCCAAGGACGTAATCAAGAGCAACTTATCCATGTATTATCTACAACACTGCTTAAAGGACTGAATAGAACATGAACATGGTCGAACGAAGGTATTTTTAAAAGCAAACTAACTACAAGAGCTGATCCTGATGTAGTAACAGCAATGCAGTTATAGTTCCAAAAACACCAAGGGAAATCATGCCAGAGGATTGCAATTCGGTTGTTCTACCTGTGTAGACCTCCGCCTCCGAGGGATCCTCCACTCGTTTATGCTGGATGATGTAATCTGAAACTTTGCAGCCAATCAGAGGCTCCACGTCCATCCACTCCAGGGCCACCATTGTGCTGGAGGGCTCCAGGTAAGGGGCTAGACGCAAACTTTAATAGAGCAACAAAAAGAAGACAGGGTTAAACACATGGAAACAAGATCAGTACAAACAGTGAAATCAAAACGCTGCTATTCCTGTTTGTTCCTCTCAATCAGTTTGAATTTTTAAACTGTGTCAATGTGCCTAAGAACTAAATGTATTTTTGTTTTAGAATGGAGACCATAACAGCTCTGCTTATATATCTGACTGGACAACAGGATGGCAAAAGGAGCTTCAAACGAAACAGCATTCCGATGCCACCTGTTCTCCAGCAGTGTTCCATGAGCTGTTTTCCCCTCTTTAATCCTTCAAAGGAGATAAAAGAACAATATTTCCATTTCCCCGCCCTCAGGCTGTGTCTGTGACAATGGCTAAAGGAGTGGGTTACCCCGCTGTCATAAAAAGCATGCTGCTCAGTTTTTTTCTTCATGCCTTTACACTCCAGCACTGGCTAGAGTTGGAGATTTGGCTGCTGCAGGGACTCTTCACTTGCCTTTTCGTGCCAGCAAGCAAAATCACAAGGAGGCCTCACCAAAACTCTGGTTGTGGCACTGAGCCCTTCCTCTCCAATTACAAAACCTCAGGCCACAAAAATAATACCAAAAGTGCCATAAAGAGCCCTCAAACTACTTGTGCAATACTTGTGGAGCATAATCTAAGTCTTAAGTATACTTTTGAATGTCCTGAATACCAGTATTTTTGTAATTATTGCAAAGGATTTTAGACCAATATCAACACAAGGTCCATTAAGTAGCTGCTATGAAGACATTCATGATATTTATCAGCAGATAGCATTTTTGTGGAATTATAGGATTTCTAATCTATGTTGGTTTAAAAGCAGAGGTTTGACATTCATTCTTGACCTGTGATACATTTTAATTATATCAAATACTCAAGTGTTTATACCCACAGAAACAATTGGAGGCCTTTAGGCATTATTGACATAGTGGCCACAGTGACCATTGTGAGACCATGACTAGAGCCCCTTAAAGCAGCTGTAAAACAAAATAGATTGTTCCAATCTGAGTTTGGTATTGTTTTGGGATTACAATATTCTTAGCCAGTCACCTTTTGGAATCCATCCTTTATATTTATCTCAAATGCTAGATGTTTTAAAATTATGCACATTTGTGATATCTCTTCTATTGCAATGCCTCCAACTGATGAGCAATAACCACCGACTGACAATGCCCTTGCCCCCTACCTTTTGATATAAATATGTAATATATCAATATGTGTTTGGGTATACATTATTAATCTATACCAACTATTGCAAGATGTCCTGGCAAATGTAGTTTTATTTAAAGTGGACTAAAGAGAATATTCAAATTAAGTTGTTCAGAAATATTGAAAGTTAGGATTAGATTGGCTTTCATCTTGCCTGCCACATGATGGGAAATGATTAAATGTAGGGAGAATGACTTAAGCAAAACTTTCCTTTGGCTATATCTGAAAGCCAGGGGCGTGTCCAGTTGGGTGGCAAGGGGTGGCATGAGCACCCCTTGAAATCTGATTTGCCACCCCTCGGTGCCACCTCAAAATCCCTAACTGTGATTGGTTGTTTGACTTGTCGGTGACAAGAGTTGTGTTAAAATCAACTATTTGGGGCTGTGTTGCAACTGAGTGCTCGTGGCTTCCTTTGCTTATCAATGTGGCAAACTTTTTTGTGAGTGAAATAAAGTGTAACCTTTGTTCTTCTTTCTGAGTCCTTAAGAAATTAAGCTAAAAAGATTTATATGTTGAGAAATCTGCTGTATTACTTTTTTAATAATAATAAAAAATCTTCATAAAACTTGAATCTTATTAATTAAAGTAGAAATGATAACTTTCTGCACAAGCCAGTGCTGTAGTTTGGCCATCTCTCCAAATCTTTGATCATCAAAATGGATGCAGATTTTATTATTATGACTTGGCCCCAAGATTAATTTCTTGCAACAACAAAATATTTCTTCTTCTTCTGCTTTTATCATTTCTGTTTGGTGCCCAATAAATGTTGCTCCTGGCTCATTCTGGAGTGCAATTAACTAAAAGGCATATTTTATTTAAATCTTAAATTAATTGTGTCTATTGTAGCTAAATCCTCTGAAGCTTTGCCCTTTTACCGTACTGTTTCTCTTTAAACATTCTCAGAGCAACAATGGCTAGAGCTGATGACTCATAAAAGCCTCAAGAGTACTATTAGGACACCTTGAAACAGAGCATGTTCCTTTCAGAGGAGTGTAAGGGCTGACTGACAGCTATTACAACTTTGGGGACTGTGCTTGTGACTACAAGTTTCTCAAGTGCCCCAGGAGTCAGTGGAGACAGGTAAGTGTGTATGTATGTGCATGTCCATGTGCTTTTGTGAATGTGCCTGTGGTGCAGCCGAGCATGCATCCATGAAATCTCTCTTGTGCATGAATCCCTAGGTGTCATGGTGTCACCTCACACTTACATTGGCTGCCTGAGGGGACTGCAGTTAGGCAGGCCATCTTTGCTGAAGGCACTCAGGTCACAGCGACACCAGTTATCAATGACATCGCCCTTTCCAGCACACCAGTATGAGCTCATTGTGGCGCTCTTGAAGGCCTGTAAAGGGTAACAGGTGAGAGAAATGCAATTATCCCTCGGAACATGCGCTCCCTGTCCATCTATGATTACCCAACCCCCATCTCAGTCCACCATCTCAACCAGTGCCCTCCACATCCAAGACGTGAACAGACACACATCTTTTTACTTTTAACCCATGCATGGACTATTCCAGTTTTTCATGTGTCCTTCCCCCAATAAAATTATCAACACTTAAGTATCAAACTCAGCCAAACATGAATAACCATTTTGATGAACTGGCAAAAATATCCCCACTTTGCAAAACGGTCTAGATCCAACATGGGCCTCACAAAGATGGAAATACAAGTACACACACACACACACAAACACACAGTGACCTTTTTATATCCACCGTTCCCAATTACCGGGAGGCAGGAACATCTCACTAACATCAGCAGGCTTACACTGTGATATCATAGATGCACTGTTACTTTTATGATGGAGGTGTGAAAGCTGTGACACTCCCCACCTCCTCCGTTCTATGCGTACGTTTGTGTGTGAGCGTGTTTTTGTGTGTGTGTGTGTGTGTGTGTGTGTCTGTGAGCGTGCGCACGTAAGGATCAGTCGGCAGTGCTGACGGCCTGAGAGAGGCGGATGGAGGAGGGGGGGGGATGTTAGGAGATGACATCATCTTCTAACATCTCCGTGTGCTGCTTCATTAACGGGTGAAAGAAAAATCAAAGGCAGAAGCTCAGTCATCCTCTAAAAGGCAGCAAAATGCCAATATAACAGTCAAAGCAATAAAGTATAATGTCAGGGCTTTCCCTAAAGCCACAGGCATAATAGAGAGCGAGTTCAAGGGAGTTCGCAAGCACTCTGGCTCCCCCTGTCACACTTTGGATCAATGGAGCACTCAGTTATTTATGTGCTCCAACTGGTTGGCAGTGCTGCCTCATGCAGGCAACTTTAGAGATACAGTTGATCATAGTCACAAAAATAGGACACTGAAACCACACAGGACCATTATCACTGGGTACCAGGCATCCAACAAAAAGCAAAAGGAAGCCTCTTCTTTGTTCAAATACACCATGACATTCTCTTATCTGAACGCAAAGGAACTGATGAGACCACACACATCTTTGCACACATGGTCAATGCAACAAAAAAAAAAAATCCTGAACAAACACTCCAATTAAAGATTGATTTCCACGGTTGGTTGTATAATTTCATTAGCAAAACGCCAGGGAAGATTTCTGCCGTGTGTTGATTAGCGAAAGTGACATTCGAGATGACTTTGGGCAAAAGCCCTGACCAGAAAGACAGGAGGCTTGGCCAAAAAAAGGGTTAGGGTATGCAGTTAAAAGCTGATGTTAGCATTTCCACAGCACTGCATTGTTAGCTGTAAAGGAAGCTCAACTGCCTTTCATGGGAACTGACTTCTTCCATTACCCCTTGCTTTCACTTTAAGCAAAGGATCTTCAGGGGTGAAAGTGACCTAAATGACCAGCAGGGGAAGAAAGATTAAGGGGGGGAAAAAAAAGATATAAGAGAGCAAAGGAAATGTGACTGTGAAAGAACCAAGAAGGAACCAAAAGTGCTGTCTCCCGACTCTTAGGAGTCCACACCTTACTCTAGCAGAGGATCAGGATCCTTTAGTAGTCAAGGCTTTCCCATCATTTATCCTCCAATCCGAGCCCCTTAAAATGAGCATGCTGAATGAACAGTTATTATAGGGGTAGGTAAGCACTGTAATCCATGGCCATATAATAACCCCCTGAAAACCAAAAAGGGGAAAAAGGTAATTACATTTCTCCCCCTTGCCTGAACCCATGTGGCTAACTGCTGCCAGAAAACAACAGCAGCAGGGGTCTTGCCACCTCATGTCAATGGGAAGCAGGCCACAGACAAAGGCATGTGGACTCAAGGTCCAGGCACGCACACAGACTAGACAAATATGCAAAATGAGAAATGACCAGCGCTGCTAGGGGCAAAAGAGAGAAAGACCACAGAGCCAACTTGCGTTTACCTCCACCAGATTCCTAGAAAAACCCCATATGGGTCTGTGCGCTTGATTGCATGGCTGCACATGTGAAAAATAGACAAAGCGATTACCGCCATGTTTATGTTTGAAGAGAAATGCAAGCCAGTCTCCACTGGGTAAACAGGGGATCTAATTGTGGTTTAGAGAATAAGGTGGGGGTTGGGGGAGGGGCACAGGAGGTAACAGAAGCAAAGTAACATATGCACTTCTGAACATTTGTAGTAAGGCTGTCCCTGAAATCTTCCCGAGTTACTTGTTCACATATGCACCTCACCGCAGGCCATCCCTGTCAGGGGTGGGTATCGAGGCAGGACATGATGGCGGACATAGAAACAGAGTCTGACATTATGATGAAAATGTTTGCCTTTACATCATTGCTACCTGTAGTTTGACATACTCATATATCAACAAAGCAAAAGTATTCTGGCGAACAGAAAACAAGAAGCTTCTTCAATACCTACACATAGATTTCCTGAATTGTTCCTGCTGCCTTCTCACTTCAGCCCGCCCTGTGTTCGCACTAAAAATGTACTAGGGAGATGGGACTGCAGGGAAAATGTCAGGGTGGAGTTTGGTTGAAAAATGTTTGTTTGCATTCAAAAAAGACGTTTTATGCATGTGTGAAATCCCCAAGAGATACATATTTCTAGAAGAGCAAGAAAACGTGACATAACATTTGAGGTGATAATATGCCAAGAAGTGCTATGGGGGAAGACAGCATTGTGTTCTGCTGTTGCAAATTAGAAGAAAAAAAAACAATATATATGGTTGAGTCCCTAAGGAGATTCCGTTAGCAAGATGTGCAGCCACTCTGGAAGGCCCTAGAGAGAATCATTTGGTGTTTGATGCATTTTGTAGATAAGTCAAAGCTGAAAAGAGGAGGACACCTTACACTGTATTGATTAACCACAGATCATGCATTTCCCAGAACACTATGGATCCATATACATTCTGTGTAAGGGTAAAGACAAACCTCATCCCATGAAGCTTTACATTAGTGAAACAAGTGTTTTGACAAAGATGGTTCTGTCTGACTATTGACCGTAACAACGTCAGACAGATTTTGTCGGAATCATGACAGATTCACTTTCAGGGAAACGGTGATATTCCTTCTGTTGCAATAACACACGGTTCTACCGTTTCACAAATATGCCACAGTTCTTCACCATTGACCTTATCAATACTGAACAAATTCAGCTGTAATGTAATCACCCCAGGCTTTAAGAAGAAGGCAAGATCAGTGAACGGCGAGGCCAATGAGCATCAGCAACAACTGAAGCCGCAGATTCCACTCCTTGACATCATTCAGACCCCGCAGACTCGATGGCACCAAAATACTATTTGAACCTTTCACTTTCGTAGAAGCTTGTCTTACAAGAAGTGAACAGAGGCCATCATGACCTCTTCAATCTATTAATCTGTTTGTCTAGTCTAAACTGACCATATTACTGTCTATCTTCAGAAGCTAATACATGAAAACACTGGCCAGCTGGCCCACAGTATTGATTTATAAGATGATCACTAGTGGTGGTAAAGAGTCTAAGTCAGCACACACAGGACACCATCAATAGTGACCTAAGTGTGTATGCCTATGTCTGTGTGTGTGTATATGTGTGTGCGCACACATGCATTTATGTATCCTTTCCAATCATTCAGGGCTAATGGTGTTAACAAAGGAACCAATGGGCTGCTTCTAGGAACCACGTCAGAAGTAGTATTTCCAGGAAATAGGACACTGGGGGCAGCTGGAGGGTTGGTTCACCCAGAGGTTGATGGGGGATTGCCATGTCATTGGAGTAACCTCACACAGGTATTGGTTTATAGGACTTCTCTTAAGCTGATGTGACCTTCTCTAGTAGAAAAGATCATTTGTTGGTCTGCTATCTTATTAGATGTTACACAATAACCATCTCAGCCAATTAAAAAAAAAAGAAAAATAGATGTGAGAGACTGTAGAAATACATACATTTGACAAGAATTAACATTATCAGTTAAAATTGGTGATGGACCTTAAAGCTGTTTGATATACAGCGTCCAAAGCATGTAAACTTTGAGATGAGGTGAGCATTGTTTAGGAATCCTCGTGAAGCTCAGACACAAAAATTGCACCAACCAGTCCCTTTACGCCTCAAAAGAAAGGAAAGATTTCACTAGATGTTGAATATGTGGAGTAAAGCATTGGCTACCAACCTGGGGTCCGGGCCCCCCAAGGGGTGGGGTGGGGGCTGGTGATGTGTGGAAAACATCTCAGGGAGGACAGAAGGCTTTGTCTGCTAGTCATAATCAGATTTGCACAAATTAACTAAAATCACGATAACAAGCTGAATAGTTTATACATTTACTTTTGGTAAATATGGTAAATGGACTTGACTTTCCTTCTCCTGACTACTCAAAGTGCTTTTACACCTCAGGTCACACCTACCCATTTACGCCCATTCACACAATGATCGCAAAGGTTGCTTTGTAAAGTGACCATCAGAAGGAACTATTCCCGATCATAAAGATTCATACGCCCCTGACAAAGCAGCGGGAGCAACTTTGGGTTAAGTGTCTTGCCTACGGACACATTGGACATGTGGCTGCAGGGGTTGGGGATCGAACCCCCCACCTTCTGGTTGAGAGACAAACCGACTACCAACTGAGCTACAACCGCCCACTATATGATTTTTTGTGGGCTTTCCATGGCTTTATTTTTCAAGAATGGACCGTGATTAGGATCAGAAAAACTGTATGAGCGAGAGAGAGAGTTGGGAATGACATGCAGTGAAGAAGCCACAGGTTGGATTTGAACCTGGGCTGCTTGCTTGGAGGACTACAGCCTCTGCACATAGGGCGCACACACTAACCGCTATCCTAGCGGTGCCCCATCTGTTGATATTTTATCAATGAAAACTATGGAAATTGAACTTAACTTGTAACTGGAATGTTTCCTTTTTTTGTGTGAGTCCCCCAGGGCTCAGCTCATCAAGATAGAAATTGGGAGGGGGCCAAGGAAAAAAAAAGGGTTGGGAATCATTGCCCTAAAGCATCCTCCCCTCACCCATTGCAAATGTTCCCTATGTCTGCATGTACAGTATGTTTCTCTCTATTTCAGCACGAATAGGCAGTTGCTCTTCTGTTTCTATCCCACCCTCCTGCCCAAGCTGAAAACCTTCTAAAAGCCCTCGCGAGGAACTGCGGTAGTACGTTATGGTGAGAGCATGACAGCCACCACACGCCAAGATATAGAGCATTCTGACCCATTAGACTCACAACCAATTTGTTCAAAAGGTTTGCCATAATTCAGTCAAAGCAGCACAGGGCATAGGACTACTGGCAAGCTCCATAGGCATGAGCTTATTTATTTATCCACTGAGTTATTTTTCTCTGGCACTAAAACAGGGGAGTATCTGTGCGTGTGTGTGTGTGTGTTTGCGTGCACACATGCCAGGCCTGTAAGCAAGACCACCTCAGTCGAGTCAGAGCCAATTCCAAGACCGGTTCCAGTCGAATTTAAGTCAAGACCTGGTTAAGAGTAAGCCAGGCCAGAGACCCCAGGAACTAGCTCACCAAGACAAAAAGGAAGCAGAACCTAAAAGCTTTCCTCCCCAATGAAAACAAACACAAAGATGTATCTACAAACTTTGTCATACATGCAGTACACTTATGAATGCATCAGCGAGCGCTCTCGTCGTTGTCTTTGGAACGGCATCCTCCCGAAGAAGAAGGACTGCGGATACTCCGGAGGGGCCATTGTTTTTGGAAAAGAGATGTTGCTGCTGAATTTTTTAAACGTCACGTTTCAATGCTTTAAGCACCGCACAGACCACTCTCCGTTTATCTTCGTTACACCGGGGACAGGCATCTTCAAATCTGGACACTTCAAACCCAAACAAACCAGCGTGGAGAGACACAAGAGAAGAAAGTGAAACAATATGTTTTTGTGTTGTGGCTTTTCTTTTCGTTTCTTTTTTTTGCTCTCTATTTGGGGACATG
The DNA here is from genome assembly GCF_963584025.1 of Labrus mixtus. Classification (NCBI taxonomy): domain Eukaryota; kingdom Metazoa; phylum Chordata; class Actinopteri; order Labriformes; family Labridae; genus Labrus; species Labrus mixtus. The sequence goes on along the minus strand of NC_083628.1, from coordinate 5,579,005 downwards.
TTTTGAGGAAATACTTAGGTAACCAAACTTAGGTAATCAGATATTTGCAGATAGGATCAGTCTTTCAGGTATTATTTTCCCCAAATCCTAAACTAGTCATTGGTAATGTCATTACGGGGCACATGTTCAAAGAAAAAACTTCTTTCCCCCTTTGACAGAGACGCACAGACCAAGCTTGGAAGACGGCAGATACGGCAGTTTTCTATTTGACCATTTAATTCTGTTTCTCCTCGGTCTTGGTAGTGGTCTTTTCTAGGAAGGGGTAATTTCACATTGAAACAAAATCCTCCTTTGGCTCAGTAATTAGGGGATTTATGTGAAAGGGACATGACATGTCCTGTCAGACAGTCAGGCAGCCAGGGAGAGGCCACTGAAAGATGCAGGTGGCCGAGAGAGGAGGGAGGAAAAGGAGGAAAAGAAGGAGTGAAAGGAATATGTAAACCCGATCGTATGGGGATGAAAAGACACGTGCACATGCATGCACATATGTATACACATGCAGGAGTAACTGCTGGACAACATGAGGTCTATTTTGATGTCTTTTTAGGGGTTTAAAGTTAAAAAAAAGAACCTCATCACTGAGAAAGCTTTTGCACCATGGCATCTGTCTTTTCTGATAGACGCAGCCAAGTAGAAAGATACTCTCACGCATAAGTGTGTGTGAGACAGACACACACAAAGACAGAAAGAGAGAGAGAGAGAGAGAGAGAGAGAGAGAGAGAAAGAGCGTATGTGTGTGTGTGTGTGTGTTGTGTACATGGGCAGGTTGTTGTGTCGCTCGTCTCTAATGCAATATACGTATGTGCCTCAGCAGCGGTCGCAGCCAAGAGAAGAAGCGAAGGAGAGCAACAAAAAAAAAAGAGGGAGCAGAGTGATGGACTCCCCTCCCTCCCAAGAGGTCGATGACATCAATAAGAAGCTAATAATCCTACCTCCAGCTACCTCACAAGGGCTTGCCAGAGCGATCCACTGCAGTCTACCCCCTTCTCCTCCTCCTCCTCCTCCTTCTCCTCCTCCTCCTCCTCCTCCTCATACATCTCACTCCTTACAGCCCCAGAAGACCACGGGGTTGGGTAGGGAGGAGAGAGGAGGATGGAAAGTGAGGTGTTTGGAGGAGAGGGGGAAAAGAGACATTTTTTGCTCTTCCTCACGCTTAGCTATCGATGAGGCCCGCTAGGGATCGTCTGCTATTGATTGTGCCTTCTTTTCTTTGGGGCTGTGGTGCTTGTTATGGGCGGCACGTACAGGGGGCTTTGTTGTGATGTATGTGTGTGCGTGTGTGTGTGTGTGTGTGTGTGTGTGTGTGTGTGTGTGTGTGTGTGCATCAACATATACATATGTGTGCGTGTGTGTGTTGTTGTTTTTTTTTTTTTTGCCTCTGGTATTGTTGTTGCTCGCAGTAATTTCAGAAGCAAAGGTAATTAGATGCTTGATTGGGGGGAGCATGAACTAGTCTGCTCCCTACGGTGTGCTCCCATGTGTGTGTGTGTGTTGGGTGTGAGTCACCTGCAAACAGCACAGAGAAGCTGTGCACCGGATATTAGGCATAATAGCAAGACAACGTCAAGATGAAAACCCAAACAGAGCAAAAATATGGCAATCTAAATGTCAAGTGAAGCCAGAGCGCCCTCCCTGAATCACCTTATGGAAAAGAAATGGAATCTGATTAAGTTTCCCCTGCGTAAAGACTCCAAGACTTTTTTTTGAACAGGATGTATCATAAATGTGGCCATTAGGCTGATATTACATTCAACTCTGTATGCGTGTTTAGACACACACACACAAACACACACACACACACACAGATCTCACACATCGACTTTCCCACAAGAGGAGAAAAGTATGATGTCATCTTTTTTATGCCCCCTGTATTACAGTGCTCGTTTTTCACTGGTAAAAGTTAACCAACTAATGCCACCTAGAGGTGACTCGGTCCAACTGCAGAGGACTACAGTATGGATGTGTGCAGGATGAGAGCATTACGACACCTCCACATGGCATGACAATGTGTGAATGTATGTATAGAAATAAAATAAGACTGAAAAAATAAGTAAATAAATGCAGAAACTTTTCAGAACAGACAGTATTATCTTCTTACAGGGCAGCATTACGGATGTGTTTATTGTACAATAAACATCTGTTTGCAGAGGTGGTAGTCGCATCACTTGTCACATTCAACACAAAATCATCAACAGTTTAGGTTATAGATTTGAATTCCACTCATCCAAAACAACTTATTTCACCTGTAAATATATTGATACATTTAAATCTTTTCACTTGATTGTCTGTGGTCCGAGACGATTAGACACAATAATTACGATTTGCGATGCAGGACCTAAAAGAGGTCACTGATCAACCCAGCAGAGTTAGAGAACTATTTGAGTTCCCGTCTTACCTTTTTTGAACTTTTACTTTAAGAGTCATTTCAGATTTTACATGAATTTCATTCTTATATTTTTGCTCAATTAATTTTATACCTTTCACAAGATTTGCCATTTCTTCACCTTTGCTTCCCCTTGCGGTGTTATGACCTGTAAGTTTCATTTGACTGCAATTTTTAAAGCATTTCTCAAGTTTTGATTTTTGAATGGATAAAAAATCGCAACAGTAAAATAAATCCTGATGTGTGAACGCAGTTGGTAATAATAAAGAAAATTCCCCTTTGTCTATTTAAAATGAGCGCTGGGCGTCGCTTGTGCCCTTCAAGCATGTAAGGAACATTGTTTCAAACAATTTTGTGCTTGTCAGAAGGTTCTTTGCTGCTCTTTCTGTGATACAGTGAATACATCCAATTCTTTGTAGCACTGATATAAAGGTAAAGAAAACTGCCTTTAAAGCGTCGGACTCTGTCCCTTTGTCCGTCATCTTTGATTTCTGCAGCGTCCTTTTTACGTTATATGCTGCCTCCTGAGGTCCCGCCCCCGTACGAGAGAGAAAACACACAGTGACAGACTGTGCAGTGCATATAAGAAACTCAGGAAGACATCAGGGGCAGGCTGTTGTGTGAACACAGCTTTAGACTTCAAGTAATAAAAAACAGTAAGCAGTAAAATGAGACAAAATAAACACAAGGGATGAAGGGACACACACACACACACACACACACACTCCTCCTCGCCCCCATGCTGCTTTCTCACCTCTTTGGTGACGTTATCTTGGACCAGGCTGTAGAGGGGAACCACACGGCTGACTTCCAGCAGCACGGGGATGGGGGAAGGCTGCTCCCCGCTCCTGCTGCTCCCAGCATGGCCTCTCCCCGTCACTCCCCCCATCAGGGCCTGGTGATGGCACAGGTGGCAGCCAGCTGGACAGCTCCCCTTCTCCTCGCAGCGGATCTCCACGCCGCTCACCAGGTCGTCAGACAGCAGCTGGCTCTTCTGCAGCGCCGACAGGTAGCTGATGAAGGGGACCGACTTCAGCTCGCGTCGCCCGCCCCCGACAACCCCTTGGTCGGTGGCCTCTGCGGGAAGGGTGAAGCAGCAGAGGAAAGGGATGAGAGGAAGTGCAGATGGAGATAAACAAAGTAAAGAATCAAATCTAAAGAGGTGGACGATGGCCACCTCGTTTACTTTTTTAACGTCTCTCAAACTTTTTCTCATCCTTATTTCCATCAAACGATTTATAAATCATCACTTGGCGCAGCAGAGATCATTCACAGTCCCTCAGCTGCGCAATGAACCCCCGCATCTGGATTTACTTTTACTTGCTGCCAAGGAAAAGAAGAAAAAAACAACAACTAATCCCTTTCTGTCATCAGCTTTCACAGACAAAAGATGAATGAACAGAGGGGAGGGAGGAGGGGGCCGTCAATGGCTTCTTCTCCTGAGTGTCAATTACAAATGTTTGATGTTCTCACTGGAGCTGTGTTTGTGTGTGCGTGTGTGTGTGTGTGTGTGTGTGTGTGTGTGTGTGTGTGTGTGTGTGTGTGTGTGTGTGTGTGTGTGCGCAGGGGGTCTTTCTCCTTGTTTCCTCTGTGAGTGAGCAAAACAACACACCGTGCAGCAAGAAGAGGCAGCGACAGTAGAGAACTACTTGTGCGTCCAACTAGAGAGGATACATCATTCCACATATTACAGTGGCGCACATCTGTGCTAATGACTTCCCAGATGTGCTTTTGTGCTGATTTACCTAACAAGAGCAGAGACCACATGCAGGTCTTTATAAATGAGTGAGGAAAGGAATTACTCTCTAGTGATAGAAAAGTGATTACCTATTGAATGTGTGGCTTACGGTGAAGTTTGAAGACACTATGAGTCAGAGGTCAGGGTTTAAATACTATTAAATGATAAATAAGAGTTCCAGTGAGCGCCCCCTACAGGCCTGGAGCAATCCATTAGAAGGCTGGATTGTCAGCAAGTTTGTTTTCTGTGTTAGTTTGCTTTTGACTTTCACGTTAACGTAGTTGTCCCGGCCCTTTGCAGCAGTTTTTGTTTTCATAGCAATTTTATATTGATGCATTTGTTCAGACTTTTGCATGTATGTTTTTGAATTTGCATGGTTTCTGAATTGCCCGCTCGTTTCCAAATATGTCAATTGCATGTCAGTTGTCCTAGTTGGCCATCGTAACAGACATTAGAAGAAAAAAAAAGTGAATGTCAAGAGACACGAATGTGCAAATGTTTCAGCTACAATTACACAAATACCCTGAGACATAAATGCTGGTTGGTTAAATCGATGAGAAGGCTGCATAAGTGCATTCAAACAGAGAAAAGAATATCTCATAAACACACACAGAGCACTTAAAAAAAGAAGAAAAAAAAGAAACCCTAAACCTGAGCTGGGTGACATTGCAGGAAAAGCCCTGGACATTATTCAAGGCGGGGTAATGGGAGCAATTAGGGTTAATATTTTAAATGACTTATTTCCTCTTAACAGTTTTAATGACAGTGAACTCAAACGTCTGTCAAACTGTTCCCCGTGGTTAAAAGAAAAAAAACAACCTGTACAGTTCATGTGAGCGAGACGGTGAAAAACAAACCCAATGTGTCTACATGTGCAATTTCACTCCCGTTATGTCAGCAATGCTAAGGGACCATAAACTTTACAGTCTTTCATTTTTCACTGAAAACACATGCTGACATCTGCTTTACCGGGGCAGATATTTAACACCTCTGAGAAAAAGTAAATACAGGTGGAGATATTTTTTTAAGGATTATTTTCAAGGGAAAAATCACAAAAATGTGAGGTTAACGCGACATCTAAGCCCTGCAAATATAGCATGGGGGAAAAAAAGAATCTTCAATCAGGTTTTTAATTTCTAAAGTAAAATGACCAAAAAGTTTCCGAGTTAATCAAACCCTGCAGAATGTTTAGTTTTTTTTATTGATCCTTCCATACATGTTTACATATATCATGGAAAGAATGTGCAACACATACATAAAGCAGAAATCAAGTTTATCCTCTGTAAATGTCTCTCTGAGTCATGACTGTCTAAAATGAGTGAGAAGTGTGAGTTCCACCAGCTGTACTGTTGTCGGGCCGAGTTTGCATCATGTTTACATGGACGGGATGGCCTTGGGTACAGTATAAAGCTGTTTTAGTCAAGAACTAGTGAAAAGAACAATAACATACTCAGAGCTTATTTGGATGTCACTTGAGTGAATTTAGATCACCTAAAGTGTCAACCAAAGTGTGCTAACATTTAGCATGCTAACACAACAATGCAGGACACAGGCAATTGCAGCTCGAGCAAAGGACAGTTTTGTCCACCGCTTGTGGTTAATACTACTTAATTATGGTGCTTTCGAATTAATAACTCCTTTGTGTGAACCCGAGTGGAGAGGGGTTGGAGGTGTGCGGAGGCTAATGAATAGCGGAGGTATTCAGCTTTGTCTTGGTTTAATGCTGGTGCTCATGGGCGACATACTGGATCAAGAAGTTGCATATTCTCCACCTAATTTCCTTTTTTCCCCATTCTAAAAGGTCTGTAATGATGAAAATATGCATTGGATGACGAGAAAGACAAATTTGAAGTCAATTTACACTTAGCTTATATGAAACTTTGCCTAAATGAAGAATATGTAACTCAATATATGAAGAATAAACAGTTTAGAAACAGAATTATCAGAGGGAAACATGGATGTAAATGGATTAAGCTTGTAGGCTAGACTAAACAATCATTCTGTATAGCAACAATACGCTGCCGTAGGAAAACAAATACGCTGAGGCCATTATTCAGGGACAAGTGGGGTCATGAGTCCAGTAAGGATTCTGGTAAGTGGGATTCAAACATTGTTTATCAAACGAAACTGAAGTAAATTGGAATCAGCTTTGTAAAAACAAAAGGTAAAAAACAAATCCTATAGTGTGTGCAATATCCAGTTCTGGAATGTAAACGGCACCTCAGGTCACCGAGACATTCATATTCCCGGACGAGAACACCGAGGACACGACGTCTCTGTCCTGAAACGTAGCTCTGACCCTGCTGTGTATATGTTTGTGTACGAGGGAGAAATAAGTCTGTACATACGTCTATTTATGTATGTCTTTGTGGCTTCCTCCCCGTGTGCCTCTGCAACACACACACACACACACACACACACACACACACACACACACACACACACACACACACAGTGGCAAACAGCTGAAGGAGGAGGAGGAGGAGGGTGGCGGGGGGTCGGTAACTTCATGTGCAGTATGTAAACAGGCTCAAGGGGTGGCCCACGAGCCCAATTACATGCACTTCTTGAGGAAACACAGGCACCGAAAATGAGCCTTCACTATATGCAGCCCCTGCAGCCAGCCGGTCCCATTCACTCTCACCCGCTTTAACTCGTTTCACCCCGCACTACATTTGTTTACAACCTAAACAGATGCGTTTCATGAAAGGTTTTGGCACTTGGGAGTGTATGGGGGAAATAAAACACAAGCCGAGGTAATGTGATTGTCAGAGTCAGCTGGATTTTAAAAAGTGCACTTTCTTCCTGCACAACATTGTTTAGCCCCCTATTTATCTTTATTTACTTTGGGAACTTTACAGCTTCTTCTTGTTTTATTTAAGTGTCTTCACTATAAAGACTGTTTTGAATCTGGTAGCAAACCGCTGTAACATAATTTCCATCTGGGATCACTAAAGCACTTTGTCTCCTTGTGTGTGTGTGTGTGTGTGTGTGTGTGTGTGTCTGTTTATTCTTGTTTGTGCAATGTACAGTTCTGCTACCATTTGACCAGCAGTGGCACCCTTCTTCTCAAGGAAAAATTTAATTGGACCACGAGTATTTTTTTTTATACAGTTAGAGGACGAAGATAAATTATGGCATCTCTTTGCTCTGTGGAATAATTGTGATGCTTGTGCAACACTTTCCTGTCATCACACATAGTGAGGAGATAAATGGAAAAAAATTACCCAGCCATTGATCTTCCACTGTCTTTGTTAATTAAAATGTCTTTGCAGATGGGTTGCAATTTAATTACTCATTAGGGACACATCCCCTCCGGCCAGGGTTATGTTGCCCAGGCAACAACAGCAGAGGCGTCACATCTATTCCATTGAAGTTACAATACAGATGTTGTTAGCTTTATTAACTGTGGGCATTGTTTGTTTTTGGTTGGTTTAAACAGCTGCTTTATTTTGCCTCCTTTTTCTTCTGTAAAGCTGGGCCAAATTAGAGAATTCATGTATTCCAAACAGTCAGGCTTAATTGTGGATATATCAATCAGTTAGAGGAGTACAAATCATTCAATCACTTTGACATTGTCAGCGTCTTTCACTTATTTTAGTACCAGAGTTATAATGTGACAACTTGTGCCAGAAATATTTTATATACTTCTACTTAACAAAATATCATTCCACTTAAATTGTGTTTTACCTTGTTAGAAGAATAATTTTAAACAGCTGTTATCCCACAAGAAAGAAGGCCAAATTACAATAACATTTATCGAATATTCTAATTGTCTTATCAAAATAAGATAAATCAATAATTTCAAAGAAAGCACCTGACCTGAGAAAAGAAACCAGTTTCTTAGACCCATTTCATCTTGATCATCTTTTGTGCAGAGGTGCTGACTTTTACTCGAAGACTCTCACTGCCATCTAGTGGACTCTTTCTGTACTTACACTGGCTTACTGGCTCACAACTTCAAACTACACACAAGTCACCACATCTGGATAGTTTCAGAAGCATTGGCCTGCAGGCAGTACTTCAGGTTCTCTCTGTGGGACATATTAACTTTGAAGAAGTCTGCTTTCTTGTTCACTCAGGTAAATCTAATTTAAAATCAATAAAATACTCATTTCCTGATAGACTCTTTGTTTTGTAAGAAATGGAAAGGCTGGGAACAACGAAAAAATGTTAATTACATTTATCTGGAGTTATTCATGTTAAAAGTCAAATAATTGTGCATTTTAAGTAACTGCATCATTAGTTTGGATGCATTTCTATCCTAATACATGTATTTCTGATTCTGATTCTGATTTATGTCAATACTGTCACATTTAATCTTCCATATTTAATTTACTACCATTTATGACTCTGTTCTTGCACATTTACATTTAATCTTCCATATTTAATCTTCCTATTTAAGACTAGTAATGCTTAGTTAAATCCTGGTTGTATATATTCACATTCTTAGTTCTGATATTTTTTTAGTACTTATTTACTTTGTATTTAATATTATATTATGTTTAGATTTGCTAACATTGTGGTTTTCTTTTTACTCATATTGTGTGTTTGGATAACCTGCTGCTGTAACGCCACAATTTCCCAGTTTGGGATCAATAAAGTAATTCTATTCTATTCTATTCTGATGCTCTTGAACGAAAGCCAATGAAAACACGCGCAGGGCTCAGAGCTGTGCGTCTTACGTCACAGCCCCGGCTCTGCGTACGTGACGTCGTCAACACTGCAGTCTCTCACTAGCAGCTGCAGTAGCAGAAGCACAGCACGCCCATCCAAACCTCTGTACTCCCAACCAGCTAACATTGACGAAAAGGTAACGTTTTTGGAGCAGGAATAGAAAACGACTATCGTTACGACGAGCTGCATTATCTTTCTTCTGTAATTTACCAAAAAAACAAGCCATGTGATAGTGTCATAATAACATTGTCGCGTCGTATCAAGGGACAGCGTTATCGTTTGTTGTGCAGTTGAGAGGCCTACGATGCATTCGTCTAAAATAAGCGAAATGTTTTATGTAATGTGTTTGTTGTCTGTGCTGCAAGGTCGATTTATTTTCAGCCATCATGAGAGCAACACAGTGCCCTAAGACATAACCTAGTTAGCCTTCTTAGCACATATTGCTTGTGCCACTTGGCTCACAGGTGAATATCCACTCATAATCAAGCTACATTGCCTTTTATAGGTAACTTATATCATATTTGTTGTAGCAACAGGGTGTAATGACGGTCAATTAGAGCTAATGCTAGCGTTGGTTTGTCAACACACCTGGTCACTCTCTGCAGACAGGTTTTTAGTGTGTTTCAATGTTAACTGGTCACATAATAAACAACTTTCCTCTTAATGTCGGCTACACGGCTGTGACTGACTGCTTTGAAAGTGAGAGAAGCTAGCTGTCTCTGCTAGTTATTCCGAGCTCCATACATATATACAAATGTGACCTAGCAAATAAGTTGTTATCAGGCTCACGTAACTTTTATGGCAGTGTTGAGGACTGTATCCTTATTGTCACACAGTCATAGATAAGTGATAAACTTTCTTGTGTTATTTGAGTGTGACACTTCTACAGTTAGAAAATGTCCACAGGGCACATGAGACATTTTTCCTCTTTTGAGTTTGTGACAATATGTTCCAGTCATAGTAGAGTTGCATACAATTGAGTGAAATATCACATAACATGATCTCTTTTCCGTTTTTTTCTCAGTTAAGGAAAGAGCCATAATGGCGGCAGCACCTCCCCCACTGGACCCAGATCTCATGAGGGAGGTTCTTGAGTGCCCTATATGCCTGGAGACCTACAACCAGGATCAAATGAGACCCAAACTGCTGCAGTGTGGTCACACAGTGTGCCGGCAGTGTTTAGAGAAGCTGTTGGCAAACACTATAAATGGTGTACGCTGCCCCTTCTGCAGCAGAGTCTCCCGTATGAGCAACATCTCCCAGCTGGCCGATAACCTCACTGTGCTGAAGATCCTAGATTGCACAACATCCTGCAGTGCTGCTGCTGCTGCCCTGATGTGCAAATCCTGCTGTAACCGCCTGCCACGACAGTACTGCCATGACTGTGCCTCTGTTCTCTGTGAGCTCTGTAAAGGGGAGGGCCACCTGCAGCAGGGCCATTCAGTGGAGCCGATAAGGGTGGCTGCTGAACAGCGGCGCAAAGAGCTAGGCGGCAAGCTGACGGCCCTGCGTGATGTCATGGAGGAAATTCAGAAGAAAAAGACAGCAATTGATAAAATTTCCAAGTCCTTGAGATTAAAGTACCACGCGGTGCAGCAGGACTACACTGCGACCGAGCTACGTCTTCAGGAGGAACTGAAGAGGTCTCGAAGGACGTTCACTGCCGCCATGGCAGATGTGGAAAAGTTAAATGGGCACGTCATGGAGGAGCAGACGTATCTCCTTAATATTGCAGAGGTAAAAGTTGTGTCTCGCTGCGATTATCTGACGATGCTGGTGAGGCAGAGTGATACAGCTTTGCTAAAGGACGAAGGAGGAGGCTGTGATGACGAAGAGCTGGATCTGAGGAGCACGTTGCCCACCATGTTCCACCTGCAAGAGCCAGAGCTGGTCAGAACAGAGCACTCTAAACCTGTAGAAGTGGGCCATTTGAACACAAATACTTTTACTGCGAGTACAGATGATGAGGAGAGTGGGTTGGAGTTTCCAATTGAGGCCGATGTAGAGAGTGTAGCTGGAGCGACAGGTGGTGCACCAGGGGCTCTAGCGGATCTCTACAGAGACATCGACATGGTTGCTGCTGTAGATGTGTGTGGCTCACCGGGCAACTTTAAGTCAAAATCCATGGATGCTGGTGGGGGATCACCTGGAGGAGCTGGGTCAAGCACCGGGCCACCTGTGTGCCAGTTTGTAAAGAAGATGGGCTGCAAGGGAACTCTACCCGGCATGTTCAATTTACCCGTCAGCATCTGTGTAACACCCCAAGGAGAGGTGCTTGTGGCCGACCGTGGCAATTACCGCATCCAGATCTTCAACCGCAAAGGATTCCAACGTGAAATCCGCCGCAATGCGAGCAGCATCGACAACTTTGTCCTGAGCTTCCTCGGTGCCGACCTGCCTAATTTGATTCCCTTATCCATTGCTGTCACTCCTCAAGGCCTGATCGGGATCACAGACAACTATGATAACTCAGTCAAAGTCTACACTATGGAAGGACACTGTGTGGCCTGTCACAAGAATCAGCTGATCAAGCCATGGGGCATCACTGCCATGCCTTCAGGTCAGTTTGTGGTGTCGGATGTGGAAGGTGGAAAGCTGTGGTGCCTCGCAGTGGACCGCAACGTAGGTGTGGTCAGCTACAACCGACTGTGCTCTGCCGTGCGGCCAAAGTTTGTGACATGTGACGCAGCTGGGACAGTCTATTTCACCCAGGGTCTGGCCCTGAACTTTGAGAAGAGACACAACGAGCCCCACCTGGAGGGCGGCTTTTCTATCGGCTCCGTTGATACCGACGGTCAACTAGGAAAGCAGCTCAGCCATTTCTTCTCAGAGACGGAGGACTTCCGCTGTATCACAGGCATGTGTGTGGACGCAAACGGGGATTTACTCGTAACGGACAGCGGCAGGAAAGAGATCCTGCAGTTTCCCAAAGAGGGTGGATTCAAAGTTCTCATCCAGGACGGGTTGACCTGCCCTGTCGGGGTGGCCACCACGCACAAGGGACAACTGCTGGTGCTAGATTGTTGGGACCACTGTGTGAAAGTCTTCACATACATTCAGAGGAGGCACTCCTCGACTTCGTAAGGAAACAATCCAGACTATCTGCACATGAGCACGTGAGGTTTATTTAGTAAGTGTTGGTTGGTGGGGGTGTGTGTGTGTGTGTGTGTTTGGGAAAGATAGAAGAACACTGTTATCTGTCACTTTAGTTTGGCTTCAATCCAAACAGTTCTCACTCTAGCTTTCATTGAGTTATTAGAAAGAATGTTTCAGTCAGTTAGATTCAGTTTAAAGCCTTGTGGATTTTAGTTTTATAAATCAGCTTCCTAAACTGTGTGTTCCTTATTATTGTAATGGTTCAAACACTTAAAACAGAGTTGTAACATCCAAAAATCTGGCATCTGTGCAATTATAATAACACGCAGAGGGGCAGGTGATGTCGACGCTAATGCAGAGTACAGATGAACTTCCTTCCTCTATTGCCGACTGTTTGTGATGCGTAGCTTCCACAGATTTGGCTCAGCTTTGCAGGAGAAGAAAAAAAAGGAGAGGAAAGAGCTGAAAATGAAAATGCATTTACATATACAGTTAATCATAACAAGGCTTTTGGCCTGTGAAGCACTTTATTGTCGACGCGGCACTGTTTCCTACTAGTGTTGGGTTGAAGTAGCACAGACTCACATTGATGTTGCTGCTGAAAGCAGCCGGCAGCTTTAAGGGGTTACTGTGCAGTTAGCTAACGGGCGAAAACAGTAACCAAAGTATCAGCATCCATTGAATTACATTCAGGGAGCATTAAGTGTAGGATTTTAAGTTAATAGAGCGGACGTGATAAGTAATTAACGGGGGTTGTGTGGGCTCCCAGCTTTGACTGACATGTAAAGAAAACCTTTTGTTGGGGCCTATAATTTTAAGTTAACTAAGCGTGTGTTGTCAAATGCTTTGAAAGGTTACTGATGTTTGATTTATAGATCACATACACATTGTTCATTATTTTCCAGTACTTTTTAACACTAGCCCGAGCTAGTATATTAGCCAGACCTTGAGTAAGCAGTTGATCACCTTTTAGAGCAGTGGATAAGCTTGTAGGATATTTCAGAGCCAATGTTAAAAGTTATTTTTTGCTTTTCTTACATTTAACTTTTTAAGTTTTCCAGCCTCGACCTCTATCTGCAAGTTAAACGTTTTTTAACTGCTCAGGATTCTTTTCCAGTTTGTCTGCTCAGTCATACAATCCCCTTTCAGCTTTCTCTCTTAGTGTCCAACTGTGTCTATTTTGAAGAGAGAAGCTTAAGTTTTAAGGTTTCGGATGATCTTGTAATTGTACGGCCTGTGAGATGTCAAGGTTTTGTATTTTCTCTACCCTTTTTTGAACTAGCTACATAACACATTTATAGCTATACAACTAAACAGCTCTAGCACCGTGACATCATTGACCCAGAGGCGGCAGCGGAAGTCCTCAACTTGAATGAGGTGAACAGACTTTGTTGAAAGCCTGGCGTTTTATTCCATAGAACTTCTTCCATGCCTTTCTTTCCTTACGGCCAGCTCAGCGCTTACACAACCTCTGGATCAATGGCGCGGGTGTTCAGACTTAACACTGCTCGAGTGAAAGCACGTTTAAAGTCCAACATCAGCCCCAAGATCGTCAAAATATTCCATACTTATATACTTGTCAAAGACGCATGTTTTGAAACCATACATTCTACTTTGTTTTAATGATTGATTTTATCAAAAATGTACCAAAGCTTTAAAAACATTTTTTTTAAAAGCTGCTGTAAGCAGAAGTAAGAGCACTGTCAAAATTCCACCAATAAAGCCGTTTATACACTCCTGAAAATACAAGTTATTTCAGAAGGACTGCTACAGAGATTCTCCTGACCTGGCTGTTCACATATGCTCCTCACAGCGGGAGACTATTATATTGGACATATTGGAGCATCTTAGACAGTATGCAGGAGTTTACCTGCAATTTGAGGTAATTTATAAAAAAGCAATCCCCCAAAACTTGGTTCCCAGGACTTGTAATTTTGTTGCCTTGGTTGATATTGTTTGTTTTTACTAGTATCATATTTTAGTTTAAATTCTGGTATCATGATGAGTTTATTCCCACGCCAAAAGTTGTTTTTGTTTTTTTGTGTTTTTACACTGAGATGTCGGTGCTATGCTTCTTTGTCTCCCTCAGGTTCTGCTATCCCCCAGCAGACAATTTGAGTTCTCTTTAGTTTGGATGTAGTCAGTTAGAAGGGTGGTATAACTTTAAATTCATGTATATCTGCATGTATTTAATTTTACTTCAGTTGTTTTTTGAGTCAAGATAAAGCATTAAGAAGGTGATGAGTTCAGGTACATCAATAAAAACACTCCTTTATTCAATTATTTAGTGGCCGAAATATGGGGAATCAAGTTAATCATTGAAACCCGCTTGTTGATACTGTATATGTAAGATAATGTATGTGTGTATAAAAGTTGTGAATAATAAAAACGCCTGCACTGAGGCCGTGCGGATCTTCCAGACAAGCTTTGCTCACGAGAGCGTAATGCATACTGACTCCGTTCAGCCTTAAAGATGAAATCAGTTCACAAAGCTGACCTTAACTCTGCACATGGAGCCCTATTACTAAACAGCAACGTGCAAATATACATATCTGATAATCAAACAATGTGTGTTTTTAATGTTTCTACAGATACATAGAGATAAAGATTATGAGGTGAAGTCTGTCACAGTCATACTTGTGCTTTTTTTTAATTTGGACATGTTAGTTTGTAGTTTGCTCATCGTTAGATTTCCATTAAAACTAATACGACTTTAAGAGAAAATAGACTCAGCTGCATGTCAACCTTGCCATTAAAACTGTCCCCCCACTGTATACACTTTTCCCAAATGTCCACTAGAAGTAATCAATAACTGGAGAATCTTCAACCTTAAACAGTGACAGAAAAATGCAGAAAATGCCAGAAAAATCAAGTGTCCTTGTGTCGGTGTGCTGAACATCACAGTGTGTCTCATCTCCTCGTTCTGTCATTCAAAAGATGTCGTTTCTTCTCATGCTTTTTCTTTAAGGTTTAATATTTGACACCATTAAATGTTAATGCAATACTGCTGTGTCTCCATGAACCACTCTCCCATGTGTTTGAAGTGTAATGTCCTTTTGGAGGCTGTGAATTCAAAAAAAAAAAAAAAAACATGTGTCGAACACATCACAGACATCTCCGTGTTGTCCTATTAATGTTTGTACCATCGATAATCTGAGTGCAATAAAGATTTATGAAACACTTTGAATGTCGGTCTTTTCTCAACACCTTTTACAATGTTGTAACATTTCTCAGTTTTCTGTGTGACCCCTGAAGAAATCTAGTTATAGAGTTATCAACATGGTTTAAATTAGTAAAAAACTATGAATATAAGATGGCATGTTCATTGTGTGTCGGGTAATGTTGAGCTATACAAACTACAGAAACAAACAACAGTGGACCAGATTACCTCCGTTTGGTAGTGGAATGGTCTCTGAAGTGGTTACAGGCACACGTGTGTGTGGGAGAGGTTAAGGTGGGCTCTTCTTTCTTACCTTTCCACCTTAACCTCTGCCACATAAGTGTGCCTTTACCACAATCAGTTATTTTAAAACCTGGGTTGCAATCTGGATTTGGTTATCTTTTTTCAAATTTTTACAGAGGATTCCATCATCCAGCTCACTTTTATGCTTATTATTCTAAACCTGGATTGTTTCAACCTGAACCAGCTACAGAGTGACAAGTTTGGCTTACCAGTGCCTTAAAGGAAACTTTACACTACATACTTTGTCCACAGGGGGGCGCAAAAATCCACACAAACTGAAAGATCCTAAAAGATCATTTAAATTAGATATTCAATGTCTGATATTTTATTGGGACAAAATCTTTCTTTTTTTATGTCCTTTATCTCCTCTATCTGTAACTGAAGCCATACAGCATTATATATAAATATACATTACCTTGTAAAAATGTTTTATGTGACCAGTTTAACAGTTTTGTCACATTTCTCCCTGTAATCCCGTCTGCATCAAGCCACCTGATGATATCAGGATAATCATGATATTTGGATTAAAGTAATTTATCCAACTCAAAAGTTTTGAATGAGAGGTTCCAGTGGCCTAGTGGTCAGCTCATGCGCCCCATGTACAGAGGTTCGAATCTAACCTGTGGCTCCTGTCCAAGGTGTCATTCCCCACTCTATCTGCCCAATTTCCTACTTTATCCACTGTCCTGTCACTCTAATAAAGCCATAAAAAATGTAAACTGGAGATATTTTCCAACACTTTTGATAACATGATCGCATAATCTGATGTTTTGAACACAACATAATTTGAAGATTTTATCTGATCTGAAAGCTTTGATCCTGTAGGACAACTTTTAAACAAGCAGGCCCAGGAGCATACTGTGTTTCAATGTTCATGGTGAAAGAACACTTTTAGATACATTTATATTTCTCAGTTGTAAAAAAAAACAAATATGGACTAAAATATGTGTTAAAAAACAAGAAGTTACAAAAAGCTCTCTGCCTTTGACAGACCCCCCCCCCCCCCTCTCACCCACCTTCACCTCTTGATCAATGCCTCAAGAATTTTGCATTTCTGGCTTTCCTCGCCGTCTGTCAGCGGGGCTCACCTTTCTGGTACTGCAGCCAGAGCTGCTGCTGCGCCTTCTTGCTGGGGAAGTAGATGCTGCAGCTGAGCTCGGAGCCGTACAGGGCCTCGGAAACGTAGTGGCTGCCGTACTGCTGGAGGAAAGCCAGGAGCTCCTCGCGCGTGCTCTCCGCTGACAGCGTCTTCAGCACCTTAGAGAAGCCTGGGAGGAGATGAAGTGAGACGTTACAGTTTTTACACAGAAGAGAAGCATTGAGTAAATCCACTATCCGGTCTCTCCAATATTTATTTTCCTGGGAGTTCATGAGCTCTCTTTGTCTCGAGATTCCTCTAAATTGTTGCTGCAGACGTCTCTTTGTCGTGACCGATAGATGAACTTACAATGGGAAGAAAATCATGCTGAAAATAAAAGACATGCTGGCCGCCAGAAGTCAGTAAACGCACCACGACAAGCCTCTTGGCCACTGTGGGAGTTTTAATTATAAGTTTTGGCGCTTTTTGATGTAATTAAATGACCTCTAGTTTAAAAAAAAAAATCTGTCACTGACCTGTGGATAAGGTGATGGAGCTGAGTTTGACTTTGTACAGATTGCTGCGCACTCTCCATTGTTGCACCATAGGATAACCCACCGCTTCACTGAACTGAGCATCCCCTGGGAAGAAAAGAAAAAGAGCAGATTTAGAGATAGAATCAGAATCAGAATCAGAAATACTTTATGAATACCCAGGGAGCGGGAGTCGGGGTGGTAAATGGTAAATGGACTTGAGCTTGTATAGCGCTTTTCTTGTCCTCTGACTACTTAAAGCACTTTTACACTGCATGTCACACTTCACATTCACACCCATCAGTATAAAATAATCCCATTCATACGCTGCCAAAAAAGCAGCTGGAGCATCTTGGGCCTAAATGTCCTGCCCACGGACATGTAGCTGGGGATTGAACCCTCGACCTTCTGGTTGAGAGACGTCCGACTCTACCACTGAGCCACAGCCACCTGGGTTTTGAGATTACAATTGAACCTATACAGAATATATGCATAGAGATATAACATATAAGCTATAACCACAAGGGTAAAGATAACAGAAAGACCACAAATATAATTTACAAAAAATAACCAAACTCATATTCATAGAGAGCAGCTGAAATTCAAAATAAATGAAATCACAAATAAAAATCCATAATTTCATTTCAGCCGTTTTATTGCACACCTTTTTTTTTTCTTTTTTTTTCTTATTGTTTTTCTCACCTTAACATCATTTATTATCACAGCCCATACCCCAGCTGGAGCCCGATCAATGGCAGATATACAGCGCAACTTGAACTCCAATTGGATTGCTGACATTAGAAAGAGGGAGCAATCTCGCCTTCCTCTGCAATTCAATTACCAAACTTTCACACCAGTTTAGAACTAAAGCTGCAGAAGGAGGGGGGGAGGTAAAAAAAAAAAGTGCTTACAGGAACCTCGATTCCTGCGCCTCTGGAAAGCGTTTTACACCTGAGACGATCATGTCCGCGGAAAAAAGGAGCAATTTAGTTTGTGTGTGTGTGTGTGTGTGTGTGTCCAATTCCGATGAAAGCAGAACCCAAGCAGAAATCTCCAGGGTCAATGTGGACTGAATGCCAATTTAGCTAATGGAGGGATTAGGGAGCAGAGGTGGAGGTGTAGGGCTTTTTAAGCCCAAATGTCTAAGTGACTCCGTCCCCCTTAAGACGAGGAGGAGGAAAAAAAAAAAAGAAAAAAGGATAAAAGGATGAAATGGGAGGTTGAGTGTTCGAGTTTACAAGGTCCAGTGCTTGTGGAAGTGTGTGGGCATGATGATGCATAAAAGTCTGTTAATGACATGAGTGTTAAGATGGAGTTTTTAGGGATTTAACAGCACAGTGGCACAGCTCAAGGACATTTTCATATCTTTTTAAAACTCATCTTGCATAACCAATCTGTACAAAACATTCATTTGCAACAAGAACACATTGACCTTCTGGTTAACCAGTTCCTACAAAATGGAGAAAAAAAAGAAAGACAGAATGTTCAGTTACTTTTTTTGTCCTTTCAAATACCTGTATGGACTGAGACCTTAAGCCAATCTAACAGCTTTATGCTTATATTACTAACTCTGTATGGGGACCATAACTTGAAAGCAGCCCCTCCTAAAACGTCTGATTGCATCTTGGGGACAAACAGCTGGTACTAGTATTAGTTATCTGGGTATTTCTGTCATCTTTGCGTTTCATTCAATCGATATCGAAGCATATTGATCAATATTGAATGGAATTGATATCACATCGAATCGTGACCCAAAGAATTGAAATCGACTTGAATTGTGAGGTTGTGGACAATACCCAGCTCTAGTGGGAAAAACGGTTGTTTGATTGCCAAAAGTTGATATTGACAAGCGCTGGGACTCCGCGTTTTGAGCTGAAAAGTTAATTTTATGTGCCCCAAAACTGCGAGCTAAAAGCGTCACGCAGCAGCAGAGAAGAGCGCCCATAGCGTGCTGTCCCACAGGGAAACAATGGTTTTGCTGGCAACGCTTTTCTAGCGACATGTCTCTGTTAGATCAGGTGCTAGATAGCTGCTGGGGTTTCCATGTGTGACTAAATTCAGAAAAAAAACAAAAAACAAAGCAGGTTGATTCTGAATTGATTTTGAGATATATCAGTGCTACAAGTAAAAAAAAAACACATTGGATCAAATCTATGTGTCTGTAACAGTGTCAGGGAGAGAGGACCGAATCCTCCAAACTCACACACCTGTGAGGAGCTTCAGGTTGGGAAGGGGCTCAGACAAAACCCCCCGACACTGTTCCTCCACTGGTAAAGGGATGACCATGAGACCATCTGCTAGCTGGGGAAAGTCCTTAATGAAGTTGTTGTCCCTGAAACAAAGAAGACAAACAATTAATAAAAAGAAGGAATGGATAGAAACTGAGCGGCAATAAGAAGAAAAGACAGGAGAGAGAAGAGAGGGAAAAAAGAAAAGAAGATAAACCAGAATTCTGTCCTGAAGACCTGCATTTTGTACAATAATGGAAAGAAGCATGGAGCGTCCAAAAGTGCACACAGAGCTGTTGTCTCTTCATAGAATGTTGGCTCCAAAAATGATTAACATTGTCTTTTATTCCATCTTTTTCCAGCTTCATGTTATATCAGAACACTCCTCCTACGGGTTGTATTTTTAGCTTCATTTCCGTTACCTCGATAGACCCCCCCGTGTTGAACCAAATCAGTGCGTTTCCTGTCCAAAGGATGAGCTGTCTCGCTGCATCCTGAGAGCATGCCAAGCAGCAGCGATTCCCATAATCCACTTTTAACAGACCCAGTCTCAAAGCATAGACCTTGTGCCGTTGAGAGTGGGGGTGGGGGTGGGGGTGGGTGGCTTCACTCTTTTTGATATCAATTTTTCATACAGTTCCTGTCCTTCCCCCCCCCCCTCCATCCCCCTGTCTCTCTCTCTCTCTCTTTGCGTCCGCTAACCACAAAGCCTGTTAGACGCAATCACAGTGTTAGTGTTACAATGGACGTCTGGAAGGATTGACTCAAGGGTAAAGTCTGAGAGGAGGAAGAGAGCGAAGAGGTGCTTTAAAAAAAAACGTGGCTTATGCTCACAGAAAACATATTGATTGCTAAATTAAATCAGCCAGGCCTCACGCTGAGGCTGAGAGAACCTTTGGAGACCGTGTGGACCAAGACGATATGAAGCTTTATGGATTTTCAAGCCTTGGGTTGGACTGTCCTTGACATGCTCTGAGGATTTCCTTTTTCTTTAACCATTCTCGTCACAACATTTATTGACACTGTAGGTTTCAAATACATAGAATGTGAAAGGTATGAGTTTATCACCTCGCTGCGGGGTTACTCGAGAAACAAAACGGACTATTTGAAGGATAGAAGAAAATTTTTTAAAGAATAGTGCCTCAGGACTTCGCAGTACCCGAGCGCCCATAAAATCATTAAATGTCTTTAACCTTCGTCTTCTTCTTCTTCTACTCCTGAGGGGAAGATATTTAAGGCAAGTATCGATTGTTGTAGAATCTGCTGTTTTTCTGCAGAGGTTTGGTGGTGAAAGAGTCCAAGTGTCAATCTTTAGGATTTCTGTTTACGTGGTTTTTAGTGAGACATCGGTTTGTGTGTGTGTGTGTAAGCATGGGAGAGCTTGAAGCATCTATTCTCCTGACAGTTCATTAAACGGGGAGACATTTATCTGTACCACTACAACCCGAACATACCAATGTGGCTCACAACACGAGTCAGTGGCTTCTCTTTTAAGAATGATGAATTCCTTCAACAAAATCGCTAACAAGTTGTTAAGTTGTTGACCGTTTACTCTGCATCTTCAATGTGTTTCCTGCATGTCTGTCCAACAGAAGACATTTTGACATGTTACACTAATTCAAACAATGAATGGTGACATAATTGAACCTCCCTGCCCAGGTCTCGGCTCTATTGTATGAACTCAGTAACTGTAAACAGCTTTTAAACATATATGGGAAGAAGTTTTATATGTATTTTTTAAAACAGTAA
Source organism: Labrus mixtus (assembly GCF_963584025.1). Lineage (NCBI taxonomy): Eukaryota > Metazoa > Chordata > Actinopteri > Labriformes > Labridae > Labrus > Labrus mixtus. Next base: position 5,558,060 of record NC_083628.1, on the reverse strand, counting down.
CAACAAGAGATTCTGGCTGATTAACATACCACCAGAAGGAAATACAACCTGGGATTTATATAACGTTGATTCGTTTTTTTTCTTTATGAGATAACCTCATTATAACGTGGTGCTACAGTATTAAACAGGCGTTGCGTATATGAATTCATTTTCATGCAGTAAACCTCCCACTCCCCCTTAAACAAGCCAGTTTGATACAGTATATATCAAACTCATTTCTGGGCCTGAGACCAGAGACAAATATTTTTTAAGGCACTAAGACACCACATGTCCTGATAAATACCTTTCATAATCAAAGCATTAAACTGCATAACAAACCTGTTCCTTTAGTGTGCTGTCTTCTTGTCTGACACCGACCTCACAGCAGCAGTTACATGAAGTAAACATTACAGTATTGAATCACATTATAATGTCACTGAAGGTCATGTTTACTTTTTAAGGTCACAAAGAGACATAGCCTACCTTTTCATTTTAGTCTGTTTTATAACATGTGAAAAATGGATGGAGGTTCCCATTTAGAAGCACCCAACCCTTTGCATTATTTTATTTCCCATTTCTTTTTAAAAGGACACGTTACAAATCTTTTCTACTTTTCCAAACAGTCCCCTGTGGTCTAAATGAAACATCTGTGCTGTGCTTTGGTCAAAATATATCATGAATCAAGCACCAGAGGAGGTTTGAGACCCTGTATAAACCAGCTCTCTCAGAACGCTCCGTTTTGGTGTGTGTGTCTCTTTAAATACAATGAGCGCCCCCTCTGAGTTTTCCTGGTAGACATCAATCCTCTGTAGCGAGAATAAAGGCGGACCTGTGGAAAAGTTTTGTTCTAGGCTGGGGGTGGAGTCCAATGGCTGGGGATACCAGGGGAGGGGAGGGGATTATTTTTTTTACCAGAATCCCACTGTGACATCACAAGGAGAGAAAATTTGAAACAGAGCACTTTTCTCTGTGTTGTAAGATTTATTCAATCAGACCACAAACAAAGGACTGAATGGGTTTATTTCACATTTTGTGGGCTCGGTAGAGACTCAGGTTACCCAAATATATGTTCAAAAACACTGTCAAAGTGGATTTTTCATTATATGTCCCCTTTAAGTACGGGCTGTTTGTTTTCTGCTCCAGCTCAATTAAAAACAGGCAGAAGCTGTGTGTATATACGCTGCCTCTAATAAAGACTAAACGGGGAAAGCTGGCAGAAATTAATCGACAGTTATTGTAAAACTTTATTGAGGAATATATTCGCCAAATCTGAAAAATAATTTAAAAAATACAGATAAAACCAAAACACGATTAGCTATTCTAGACAACAATCTGCCTTCTGGTTGTATGTCTAGCAGATATCCACCTCATTATTTACTCCAGCCGACCCACTACACAGTCACAACCATCCACATGGCTCGCCACACTCAATATCCCAAACACCAGACCACATGTGAGTGTGGACTTGCAGGCAGACTTTGTGTATTTACTCATGTATCATTCAGCACCCGTGTGTGTTCATTAAGGTTGTCGGACACTGGGCTCCCTCCTGGCCAAACAGACCTACTCGTGGCAAACTCTTCCCATCCAAATACCCAACACCACTTCATGCATATATAATAAGTCCCCCCACGTGTGGACAATTTCGATTGACACAGTGCAGGTACATTTGTTTGTTAAAGCATACTCTGAAACTCAAGTCTCAGGTGCAAATAGCTTTGTTTTTCTCTTGCTTCAATGTTAGAATTCCTATCCTTCTGTAGATTTTAGCAACTGTTTTTATTGTTTGCCTTGTCTTCAGAGGTAACCTCATCTTATTTCCTTTCTGCAGATTGTTTTCTTATTCACCCTCCCAGCTATAACTCCTCTCTGCCTCTTAAATCAAACATACAGAGCATATGAAAACTACTTACAAGTCCATTTTTCCCAATATGTTGTGCATCCCTCTCTTTGTGTGTATCTGTTTTAGTCTGAATTTACAGTATTTAGCATCAAATGCATGTCTGTGCTTTTATCATTGAGTCTCAGAACAGATGTCTGCACATATGTTTGAGTGAGCACATTTATCAGCGTTTGTGTCATTGTCACTGATATTGAGCCTTACTTATCTAAAACACTGGCTTGAGTAATTGGCTGTTGTGCTGTATGGTGTACAAACCTCAACATCACATCCAAGCTACGATAAGAAACATAATGGCATACTCAACAAGTCTTTGTAACTACCACTGATTCATCTCAACGTAAATACAGGCTGATCGTACTTTTCAATTATTGGAAAATGACATCCATCGTAGGACTTCATTGCTTTTTTTCTGCCATGTTGTTTCAATGTTATAACCTATTACCCGTGTGAAGGTTAACACACCTTCCAGGAACCAACATTTTCAAGGATTAGCTTTTTCCTAAACACTTGTAAAACCGCAGCAACTAAAGTCGTATGCAGACGATGCAATCATCTACCAGAGAATTGTTGACTCTGCATGAGCTGGCACTCAGAAATCAAATTCGGTTTTGGTGAAATTTTTGTCAAAGCCAATCTATTAGTTCAGGAAATGTATTATATGTGTGTCTATAGTTTCCATAGATTAATGAACTTCTATGAACTGAATGTGTATGAATGGGATTAGTTACTTCTGATGGTCTTCACTAGCAACCTCTGCCATCAATGTGTGAATGTGTAGGTGTGACATGCGGTGTAAAGCGCTTTGAGAATTCAGAAGACTAGAAAAGTGCTATACAAGCTCAAGTCCATTTACGTTTAAAAAACTGCACCATTTCAGCAAACTGTAAGCCAGGCAGACTGCTCCTCTCCACCCATTTAGAAGCTGCCTCTGTAGACTGATGCAAGCATTAACACAGATTCCCTAAATCCCAGAGGTAATGAGTATTGAATATACACACAAATCCTTATTGCCAAGCTTACAAAGGCTATATTCTGATTATTAGAGTCTCTGCTCTGGTTCCCCTGCTAATTGGGCCTGTGTAACCTTCTTGGGTCAAAGCTAAATAAGGAAGCAGCTCTTACAAGGATCATGGAGAATTACTGGGGGTAGTTTGGATGATTTCTATATCAACCATGTTTGGTTTGACATTCAAATAAATGGTTCAAAGTGACTGAATTTGTGCATTATATCTCAAGAATCATGCTGTGATAGTGTAGTGATGAGCTCGTCCCTCCACACTTTCCCTGCCCATCCTGTCCTTTTTCACCCACAAGTGTTTGTGAGGCACAGGAAGCAAGGAAGCAAATGAACGTCGGAAACAAGATACTGTGATTCATCTCAAGTGATGATGCAGCACAATGTTGAAAAGGTTATCTGTTTTGTTGTCATTTTTCTTCCACGGATGCCATGTCTTCTTGTCTTCCATGTGTTTGTTCTCCTTGAATTGTACTCATGTTACACACTCTGCCATTGTGCAGCTACAAACAGCGTCTCTGTTGAAAATGTTTCCTGTTATTGACACATCAATATTGCCCTCTGGCTTTCACTACAAGTGAACTTTCATGCCCTTTTTTTTTTTTTTACAAAGTATCAAGTATATACTGTTCTTTGGGGGAAATTGTCTGTTTCGACAGAAACGGTGCAGTGAAAAGGAATTTCCCCATGGGGACAATAAAGTCTGAAGAGAATGAAAGCTATTTATCTTCCAAAGCAAAAGAAAAAAAATATTCATATTTTGATTCACTCTGCCAATGATCAAGACACCATATTTGAGGAGTTGTGTTTTTTTTTTGTGTCTTGATGACCCTGATAAAGGCCACAAGCCAAAAACGCGTCGGTCTGATTCGTCAATAAAGTTGATCTTCATACTACAAGTGCTGCTGGAGCTTTTTTAAACTCTTCATGGAGTTGGGGGGTTGGGAGTGGGACTGATGCTATTCTGCCAAACAAATGTCCTCCTTTTCTACAGAGCCATCAGTTAAAGATTGTGATATCAAACAAATCATTCTTATGTTTGAGTAGAGGGTTGGCAACTTTAGTGAAGAGTGAGATTGAGGTAAGGAACCAGAATGATTGTAATTCATGTATAAAGATCCATACAGCTTATTGTTAAAACCTCATAGATATACGTTGGCAATTGTAAGACACAGTTGAGATATTAAAGAGAAAATGTGTTTTTCTTCTTCCAAATGTTGACATCAGTCTCTGACTGTTTAATAGTCATGCTCCATTTACTCAATCTACCCCAAATGATCCAGGAATAAACTGCATCCTGCCACATTCTGATGACAACTTACAGTATATAATACCATTGGAGTGCAGAAGTTATGAAACTGCGAGTGAGTGTGTGTGAAGTTGAAGAGTCTGCACTTTCTGTAATGATGAGCAAATAACTGATTGAATGGAAGGAAATACAGTAGAGAAGGAAGAGTTATAATCTTCACCACTAGAGGGTGCTCTCTCTCTGTGGCAAAGGAACCACACATGGAAACATGATTAGTCAAGAAGCATCAGTGTTTCTGTGTGTTTATGTGACTGCACTTTATGCGTACACTGCAGGGTTCTCTTGTTTCTGCTCTGTCAGAATCTTTGGAAAAAAAAACAAAAGTACAGGTTTTCTTTGGGGGGCATGTGGGACTGCCTGTGTGTAAAAGCACAGTAAGTGGGATGGTAAACAAAAACTTTTGAATCATTAAGTGCAAGAATTGTTGATCCCTCAGCAATTATGCTCAGTTAATAAACAGGTGCTCAAATAATACCAATAAAATTGTTTGTGATTGTGGGACAAAGACGCAAGGTTTGAAGGGCTGGGTTGGGAGCAGGGAGTGAGTCCTAAGGCATTTTGAGAATTATTTTGTGAGACTATTTCTCCACTGAGAATAATGTACTGTTGAATCAAGATGTGCTTTTACAGGGGTGGTAAGCCCATGGTAGCATCAGATGCTAACAACAGAGTTTTGAACCGCATATTAGAAGCCACTGGGTGCCAGTGCAGTGCACAAAGGACGGGTGAGGAGGTGGGTGTGGGGGTTATGTTGGGAGGGATTCTGGAGACTAAGTCAAACATGGCTGAAGCATTCTGGGTAAGCTAAAAAGTTGTCAGAATGGATGCTTGAGGACCAAAGGGAAGGAGGAAAATGCCCTTGCTATGAAGTATAGAGGTAGATAAAGTCCTTCTGGTTGGACAAAGGAAACATTTCTTAGCGGTTTCTAAGAATTCTAATCGGACATGACCAGCATCCACCACCATCGGACTGTGTCGTCCCTCAACCACCGCCTTCCTCATTCAAACTCTACCTGCTCCAACCTCCACCTAAGCGGCATGGAAGAGTGGACAACAGGAACGCGATGAATACAGAGGAGAAAACCTTCCTGCATATAATCCCATATGCTCTTGTAAAGCGTTTCGAGATAACACTTTGCGCTGTACAAATAACGATTGATTGATTGAAGTCTGTGCTTTTGACGCGTGAAGACTAAAAGTAGAAGCATAGAAAAGTGTGGACCACTGCAAAAATGATGCTGGAAAAGCTAGAAATCACATTGACCATGAATCACAAGAGAGATCTGCAATCTATAATGCTAAATCCCTTCTAATATGTTCCAATGTATTACATTTAAATACATCATAACACAGGGGCAAGTGGATAATTGCCGTTAAACTCACGTGGTGTGCATTCGATAGTGCATATACAATATCTTTCTGATTTACCCCATTGCAAATACAAATCAATGTCAGATTTGTCCCTCAGAAAATTTGACATGTAGCATGACACGAAACAATTGTGTGGCAAAACAACTATGTGGCTATGGCTGCAGAGCTGTTAGGACGCCTTCCTAACTGGGATAATTACCAAACATTTGAAAGAGAAGCGTACAACAAAAGACAGCACAGACAAAAGCAAAGAGGCTTTGTTGACAACAGTTGTTTCTACCACTAAATACAGACACTATGCTAATGACAAACCAGAGCCTAGAATGTTCACATACATTCAAATTCAATGTTGATGTAACTCAGCGTCATTTGAAGGCCAGCTGGCAGAGTGGAAAAACACATGTCGTGTAATATTGCCACACATCTCAATTTTTGCAAAGGAGTCAGTTGAGGTGGACGCCTTCATTTGGAGGTTTGTACGGGCGGCCCAACTGGGAGGAGACCCCGGGGTAGATCCAGAGTTCGCTTGAGGGTTATATATCCCGTCTGGCCTGGTAACGCCTTTGATTCCCCCAGGAGGAGCTGGAAAACGTTGCTGGGGAGACAGAAGTCTTGGTTGACTTATTGCGCTTGCTGCCTCCTGAACCCGACCTCGGATAAGCAGAAGAAGATGGATGGATCTCAATTTTGCCGAAACGTTACAGCCACCTGCTACTCAACACCTCCAATCACTCCAATTATGTAAAAATTTGGGTTTCCAAATTCCATACATGATTTCTTACTCTTTGTACCTGTAGTGATATTCATCCATGCAGACTGTAGAATATTAGCTCAGGTGTTCAGACAGCCATTAATTGAATTTCATGTGTGTATTTTCAAAAGCCGTACCCAGATTACTCCAGATACAAACATCCCTATAACCAGTTTTTTTGGAACTTTAAAAAAATATATGTTTTCACGATATTGGACACCATTTTTCAGTTATAGGTCACGAAATTAGAAATAAAACTGTGAAAACTTTTTGGTGGAAGTATACCGAAAAAAAGTAGTCCCCTCAGTGAACCCACCCTTTAAAAAACTTAGAGAGAGGCAGGAAAAGTCCAATGTGTCAGTTCACTATGAAATGAACGAAGCTCAATTATACCACTACGTTATATAACCTCTGAATTAAACATTTAATATATTCTTTCACTTAATCAATCAATCCAACCGACTCTCTTTGAGCAGTTTCACGGCTGATACTTGCCACATTTGCCCTTGAGAGCCATCCGCCAATTTGTAGGACTGCGCAATCAAAGATTTATGAGAGCTTGGGTGTGTTGGCGAGCCAATTTGCACGTAATATGCTTAATAGCTGTAATATCTGTTATTTGAATAAACGCTTGGTGCGAGTTTGGGCCCGTCGGATGAGTCATAACAAAGATAAAGCACCCAGTGTCACCCAGGACACAGGCCCCAGATGACGGATTAAAGAGTTATTAAAGGACAGCATCCGAAAAAACAGGCTAATTCCAAGCGTAATAAAACAGTCAGAGATGTTTACCTTGAGACAATCCCTTATTAAAGCCGCAGCCACAGCTCTGTTGATGAATGACTCCACTGAGAGGAGGAGATTTGGTGACTTTTCAAGGCCAGTATTGATTAGGCTTGGGAGGTGATGCTGTCAATGAAATAGCTTCAAATGGAGAGTACACTGCTGAGTTTCAGCATGTGTACATTAGCGATTGTTTGCCTGTGCATTTGTGTATGTATGAATGTATGATTATTTCTCTAAATAATGGCAAAGGTGTCATATTATCAGGTGACTTTATTTACTGCAAATATAACAGAAAGACAGTCCTGGAGGAATATTAACTTCCTAAGCTGACACACTGACTGTCCTGTGCTGACTTGACTCATTGTTACTTGCCTCATTTCCTGCTAATGCAAGATTACGGCCTTTAATTATTATTATATTATTATAAGAAACACTAGCTTGCGGCTGGGTTTTCAGTAGCTCACCACCCGGTTCACTGACGTCGTACAAAAAATATTCAGATGACAACAGTGCCTCTTCCCATTTCAATTACATCAAATACACAGACATCCCAACCCCTTCAGTATAAAATATCAGAATAGGCCCCATCAGGTCAGGGTCAGTTCACTTACGCAGTATGCTAACTGAGCTAAAGTAAGTAATAAGGTGCCGTTAGCATACATGTTTAACAAGAGTCATGACAGACAATGAAAGTGGCCATGCTAAACAAGTAGTAAGCATTGGGTACTGACATTTGCATCATGTTTATTAAATGTAGCGAAATTCAGTTGTTCTGCCTAACCAATTTATTCCCAAGTACCATTCAAATTTAAAAATAAAAAAGTGGACTATAGTACTTGAGTTTTGTAGTCCAACAATTAAAGTCACAAAACTGAGAACATTATTAATACACACGTTTTGGTGTCTAGATTGGTTACAGAAGCTAACTTCGCTTCCTTTTCTTTTCCTTTGTATATGTAAAGGCAAATGAAGATAAACTTACAATAAATGTTTGTGGAACTTTTGCACGACAGTTTTGACAGTGTCAGTTGATTATCAACCTCCCGATCTGGTCTGGCTTAATCTTAACCACTTTAATGTCCAGGCTCCTACATGTGCAAGATTGACAGCGCATAATAAACAGAAATGTAAACAGCATTCTGACAATCCAATGAAAATCAGTGGTGATTTCTTTGGTGCTAGTCAGATTTTAAAGCATGTGCCATAAAGGCACTAATTTAGCTGGAAAGAAAAGTTTGAAAATGTAGTATTTAAAATATGCCTTTACAGAGATACAAAGACATCTTGAGTGGGATGATAAAACAAGTGTTACAAGTTTTGCTTGTTGTACAAATTTGACTTTACATATTGTTTTTATCATCCTCTCTCCCCTTTTGGCTCTCGCACAGAATCCACTCAACCTCAACTTTTACTTCCCTGGACCAAGCATAAAAATGTAATACAATGTGAGCGAGCATAGACATTCTGTTTTTTCTTTTTGTTCTTCGATATATCTCTGTTGGCCTGCCTTAAGAAATTGTGGAAATGAACTCTGGTGGCCTGGAGTATTACCATAGAGATGAAGCTTAGAAATGCAGTGTGAGAGGGGCATGCGGGCCAGCTAGCCATGGAAGTGATTAGAGCTATTGCTTTTATTCTTATTATTATTCTGCCTGCACTTTCTCTAACCCCCCCCCCCCCCCCCCCCCGTTTGTGTCCATCAATCCTAACAAACTTCTGTCCACTTCAGTCTCACCCTCTCTCTCCTTGTCTCACTCTGTCTCTTATTCACTCATGCAAAGATGCCACAATGTTACCCTAAACCCTAACCAGCAGTGTAACTGTTCTTGACATGCTTTCGAGTCATCATCCTAAAATTGGAGGGGCACTTCAGAGGGTTTGGTAGAGGACTTTCGTAGAGGATACTACAACGGGTATTTCTGACTTTGCACAAAAATCAAGAGGCAAATCAAATCACATTTCTTCTGTTGTGAGTAAATCAAGACAACTCATGAAGCTGTCAAAAAGACAGAAATGTGTTTTTCCCAGTCTATTTTTAAGACAAAACAGTGAACTGCATAGCGCTTTAATATTTTATGCTGACAGAACAGCGAGGTTCAGAATAATGAGACTTGGCCTGATGAAACAAGAATAAGACTTGTGCTAGAGCAGCTCCAAACCATGATCAAGAACCCCTCAAGTTTGCCTATCAGCTCTGACAGGGAGTTGAAAATGCAGTATTTTTTTTTGTTTTGTTGAACTGGCCACACAATGGTGCTCACAGCAAGAAGGTTCCAGTTGGAATCCTTAACAGAACAGGGGCCTCTCTACATGTGGAGTTTGCATGTTTTCACTGTGCATGCATACGTTCTTTTTCGGGTAGTCCAGCTTCCTCCAACAGTCCAAATACATGATCGTTAGGTGAACTGGTCACTCTAAATTGTCTGTGTGAATGTCAGCATGAATGTTTGTAGGTCAGTCTATGTCAGCCCTGTGATTAACTGGCAACCAGTGCAGGATGTACCCCGCCTCTACTGCAGTCCCCTGCAACCTTGAATGGGATCAGATAAGGGGTATAGATAACGAATGGCTGGATAGATGGATGGATGGAGTGTTTGGAGTGTTTCTTGCCAGGGGGAGAAACTGACAGCAATGTAAGTGCATGCCTAGATTGTCAACTACCTGACTGGCAGGCCATAGTATGTGGGCTTGCAAAAGTGTGATTAGCAACAGTGTGACCCCACAGGGCACAGTCATGTCTCGCAAACCAGCTGTACCTCAGTTAGTCAAAGCCAAACAAGATGGTTTTGGATCTAAGGAGATCCAAGGCACAGCCGACCAACTGTTTTCATCAAGGGTGTTGATATGGACTTTGTTGAGTCCTACAGTTTACCCAGGAGAGAAATTTGATAATACATGACCTGGCTTAGGACGTTTAAAAGTGGATCTGACAACAATGTTTTTGTCATCTCTCCTCTCGACAAAACTAAAGTAATTGGAATATTTCCAGCGGCTGAATGTAGACGGGGGCGCTTCCATCTTCCAAGATAGCAAGGGTAGCCAGGTATGTGTGACAACAATTGACAAAACAAGCACAATGGCCCAAAAAAAAAAAAAAAACTACCCGAGGCAGCAACTAAAAAGAAGCCCAATTCCGGAAAAAACGAGTGAAGCAAACTACCTTCCTGCTTGGCTGACGAGCGCGACATAATTAATCTGGGGATTGTTGCATTTTAAATCATTAGTAGGGTAATAACAACAACAGTAAGGTTGTAACAAGTTCTTTTTGTGTGGGTAACTGTAATATTATTACTGGAATGTCATTAGTTAATCGTTACACTACTCGTTACTAGTAAAGGTAATATTATTACTGTAACGCGTTAATAGTAATGTGTTACTGCCCAACACTGATGGTGATGATGGATATCGTTCCCAATAAAGACAAAGACTTGTGGATCTGAGGCCAAGGCTATGGTAACCTCTGTTTCCAACAAAGTGGCCATTGTTGACTTTGTTGGGATCACAAGTAAGGACAGAGCCATTCACAGTTTTAGTATCTTCAGTTCCTAAAACATTTGTGCGGCATTGCTGAGCAAGTCAGTGGCGGTCCTTCCTGTCCTGTTTTTGGTTGTCTTCTGTGACAGTGGGTTTAGAGAAAGCCAACACCAACAGAATCAACAAACTGTTCTAAAAAGGCCAAGAAACTGTAGTTTCTGGCTGCAGTTACTGACCAAAAAAACCCCACATAATCAAGGACAGTGTCCCTCACCCACTCAATGATATGCTAGTCAAGTGCCATAGTGCATTCAGAGCAAGAGTCAATACAGCAAGAAATAATACCACAGAGTGCCAACACAAGTCATTCCTGCCTGTGGCCATACAACTTTAAATCATTGCTTAAAGTGTCAGGCACTTTCTGTCAATAGGCTAGTTCTTGGACTTATTTCAGACAAGGATGCAACATGAATTATTGCCCATTTTTGGGTGTATGTTTCCTACTTCTTGCAATGTATCTTATACTTCTCTTTCATAATAGGAGCAACTCCAATGCGACCAAATTTCCCCCGAGGGATCTATAAAGTTTTTTAATAATTCTGACAATACAAGAACTCGCTCTGTAACTTTGACACAAGACCTTTGTGTTTATATCTATATATATATATATATATTCATTTATATTGGTGTATGAGAGTGCATCTCTGCAAACAAGCTTTGTGCGTCCTCATATAGAGCAAACATCCTGATCTAATAATGTCTGGTTTACCCTCTGCCATCCTGGTATATAAAAGATGCTCAAAGGACGTTTAAGAATCTCATCACCATTTTGAATTTGCATTTGATGGGCAGTTATGGGCCAAGGCATGAAGGTGGCCTGTGTTTTGTTTAATTTGATAGAACAACTGAGTACTATGACTGACATGAAGGGATGATTAAATGTCATTTGTTATCTGTTCGTCTGTCTATGAACTTGATATGTCTAACCAAAGTAGAGCTGGTTTGTGAAGTTGAATCTTAATAGGCAGGCTCTGGAAATCACATCACAGCAGTGGTAATTAACTACTTTATATTATGGCCTTGCAGAGATATGTGTGGGCGAACGCTCAGTATAGCAAACTTCATATGGCTGAATGAAGCTGAAAATGGCTTGGAGCTGCCATCTATTTATGAATTGATAGTTCTGAATTATTTATGAATGGTTAATTTACAGCAGAAGGCAACAATCTTGGAGAAAGCAGGGCAAAGTGATAGGTTGAGAAGGATGAGGAAAAGGAAGAGTAAAGACAGATAGGAGTCCAGAGGGGATACAAAATTACAAGTCCTGCCACCCTGCAGCTCACTTCTGCCGCGGTAGTTCATTAATCAATACTAAAAACATCTAGCCGCTAATTCAGGATTTAGCCCAGGTCCACAAATAACTCCATGCTGTTTTTTTCCTCCAGTGAAAGCAGGGGGGCCGGCTGGAGCCATTATGGAGGACCGGCATTGTTATCAACCCCCCTGTGAGGCAACTCCATCACATTCCGAGGCTGAGGGTTTAAATCTCTTTGCTGCATATTCTCATTTTTCACCCCTCCAGTCGACTATTGATTCACTGGCTGCTGCACATGAAAGTGATTTTATCAGTCTAGCACGAGTGCACAACAGCATCACCAGCAGAACTAATTAAATACACAAAGTCATTGTCCTTGATTCTGGATGCTGCTTAAGCTTCAATTATGTGGAATAGAAATTTGAACCTTCATAAGGTAAAGGTTACGTAGAGCGACTGGGGAGTCATTTGTGCTAAAATAAAAACCAGGCGCAGGGTAAATTGAGTATGCCGTCAAATGTTCCGTGTAATTGCAAAGAGTCTAAGTGGAGGAATGAAAAGGCTGTATAATCAATAAAAAAAATCCCATTTCTTTTGATGATGAATTAGACCTCTAGTTGAACAAAACAATGTGAAAGTACTTCTGGTGACAAACACTGACACAAATAAAAGAGGAACAGCCGGCGTTTGGAGAATGCACCTCTGGGGAGCGATATAACTAGTGGTAAAGTTGCACTGTGAACAGAACCCACTCCTATAATTGCCTTTCCAAATGGGGCCCAGGAAGGGACTATAGTATATTCTGGACAGAGCGGTACTCGCTGTATGATTTGACCACCTTTTTACCTTCCTGAAACAGGTCTTTTGTGGGACTAAAATAAAACAAGACAATGAAACTGCAATAGCGCTGTTACGGCTGTATGCCTCCCTGTGCTGTTTGTCCCTTCTCCCCTTCTGTTGTCTCCAGTCCAGGTGAAGCTACTAATGACTCAACGAGGCAGACCTGGCCTCGGTTTCCTAAAAGCCCAATGCTGGCTTCAGGAAGAGAGGCTTTTGGAGTTGGGGCTGCTGTGCCTCTCAGTCAGGGATTGTCGTGTTGTGTTTTGTCATATTAGTTTCTCAGTTGATCTTTGTTATCATTTAGTTTGTGTTATATTTAAAAAAAGAAAAAACTTGATTTTGACTTGGTTAAGGTGTTTTACCAGGTCAATTTGTAGATTGTTGTTAGCCCCATAGGGCCCCCTTATGGTGGGGCGTAACAACACCAAGATTCTCTCTGAAGGGAATCCTTTTTTTTCCTGTATTCTAGAAATGTATTAAAGAAACCCTGCATACCAAACCCTCAGTTAATTTGGCTACATTAAGTGACAGGCTTTTTTCAGGTGTACTGGATTTAAGATTCTTGCCTGAAAGTAAAGGTATCTGTCAGCATTTGTGTACAAGTTGGTAAGTTGGTCGACCCGTCTGTTTCTGAGGTGACATAAATCTTTAATGAAAGAGAAAAATCTGGCCAAATATGTTTTTTCAGGAAAAATTTATTTAGGGGCTGATTAAACTTTAGGGTATGTAAATTCCGCCATCAGGGGGCTCTCAAGTGAAAATAATATCAAAAACATGACGTTGACGCTGGCAGGGAATCATGGGAATACTTTCTATTACTAGCCCATTAAAACGAACTCTGACTAGACCGCAGTCAAGACGAACCTGACAAAGAGAATATGTTTACCGACGACGTATCAAAGTATACTTGACTTTACATGAAGTTTTTATCACAGCAACAGTACGGCAGCTTTCAGTAGCTATTCCCGCTTCCTTATGCAGCAGCCTTTGATGTAACACGGTGTTTCCTTGGCAACGATAAACATTTTGTGTCTGGCATGGCTGCTCCATCATGGCGGCCGCCAGGACTAGACACGTCCCGTTATAAAAATACGTATTTCTCTGGCTTTGATAACTGTTGGAAATATTTGAGGTAATGTAAGTACTCAACAAAAAATATATAACAGGTTTAGTCAATTTTGAATTAATGGATTTTTACATATTATACCTTTAAAGGTCTCTCACAGATTGAAACATTGTAAATAATCACAGATTTTAACAGATTTTTGATTTATATATTCTTCTTTGAGCAGTTGTTTGGGCTTTATTTTCCTTGCATCAATCCACTGTCGCCCTGCCTGGTGTAACTACATCTGTCGGTGTACAAAGTCTAATACTGCCTCACAGTCCATTCCTCATTTGGTGCACTACTGCTATCTGCTTTTTCCTCTTTTGCATTTCTCTCACAGTTACTCCCTCCCAGTGTCTCGCTCCCTAACTTTTGCTCGACTGTGCTCTTTTGATTTAGCCTTTTCTCTTCCCATTTACTTCCCTATTCGTTTTCCTTCTTTCCTTATCGCTGCCTCTACCCATCCGTTCTTTTTCTACCTCTCTTACACTCTCTCTCCCCCCTTTTTTTCGGCAGTCAAACAGCAGGTAGTCAGCTATAAGCCTCTCTGACATTAGCTGATATTAGGCCAGGGTCTATTAGGTCCTGCCTTTTCCATGTGAGTTATTGAGCAGAGAGTGACTGCCTCAGGAATGATCACACTCACGTATGCATGAGCGCTGACTCACTCCAGCAAACGCAAGCCGCCACCGAGGTAAACACACAAATGTCTGAGCACACACACTCACAAAGCCTCGACAGTCTCCCAAACGTGCTCACCTTATGTCTGCTAAGTCACAAACATGAAGGGATAACTGAGGCTTTCGGAACCACATCTTACACTCGCAATCTTATTTTCCCCCAAAATTCCCTCTGCTAAGATGTCAATATGTGAACAAGAACTAAACTTTCCAGGAAGAAAGCCGCTGCAATATGTAAGTCAGCAATTTAGAACAGCACTTCAGCTGACTTATAAAGCTATGGAAGAACAAACACTTTTATAGAAGCTAATAAAAAATCAATCAACAAAGGCTGAGTTAACCTGAATTTCAATTTGTGCTAGCATTAGCATGCATCCTGATATTACTGTGGTAACATGTCATACTTTATATCAAAATACACATATTCACCATTAGCAAGTAGTTTATAAACATGCATTTAGTCAAAATATTTACTACTCATTGATGTCCCCCAATAACCTCCTAATTATTTATTGTCAGCAAGGACATTACGATCCTTATCATTTTTTGCAAGGGTTTGTTTGACCCTTTAAGAACAATAATAAGTACAACCCAGCTGCCAAAAAGTGGGTAAATAGTCCATCCATCAATCCACTATCTTTACCGTTTTTTCCCATTTGGGCTCACGGGGGGTTACACCCTGGACTGTTCGCCAATCAATCACAGGGGTACTTAGTGTATAATTTAAATAAAAACAGAATATGTTGATTTGTAAAACATTGAAACCCGAAGACAACTTGTTAAATATTGAAACTGGGATATTCACTGTTTAAGGAAAATTATGTGCTTGTTTTGATTTGATGCCAACAAATTTGTTCCACAAAAGTTGGGAGAGGGTCACAGCTCTAGCTGCATAGCCTCTACGTTTAACAAAACACTTTAAGCATTTTAGAAACTGAAGGGATCAGTTAATGTAATTTTTGCTGCATTTACATTTGTCACAATGTCACAAATTGTTTGGGGAATTTGGTTGTATATTATCAAGAAAAAGGTGCAGTAGATCTCCAGGTGGTCTCAGATTATGCTCATATTATGGTGGCCGGTAGGTGCATCAGCTCAGCAACAGCTGAAAATGTGTGGTTAGAGTATGCGCAGCACATCGAAAGACGCTGCACTTTTAAAAGCAAATGCAAACGTACAAAAGAAATGCAAGGGCTGAAACACGCTGACAATGAAACAAACATTCTGCAAAAGTCGAAACAACTGCATTGACATCAAACGCTCTGCAAATACATAAACCAAACAATTCAAAAACACACACACGCACACATTCAGAAACGACTGCACATAGAGAAACAGAAGTACATACTGGAGGCCTGGAGGGGCGCTCTGTGGGACAGTTTATTCATGGGAGAGAGTATGACCAGAGTAAGACCAGACAGTCTGTGGAGATGGACTCTGACAGACAGGCCTATGAACGGGAGACTGGAAAGTGAATTTGTTATTTGTTATCAAACCACATACCGATAAACACCATTGGAGCAGAGTTTCTCTGAAGCTATGCCCCACTGTTTGTTGTGCAAAAACAAGAATAATATGTCTGAATATTTCCTATAGCTTGCCACTGAATGTGATCCAAAATGTGGCTAACCTGCATAGATAACATGCATAGACTTGTGCAATTTAGATTCAAAATTAAATGTTTGGTGCTTGAGAAAGAACAAGCAAGGACACCACTTGAATTAAGAAGCTCGTCATGACCCTCAAGGAGCTTAACCCTTCACCCGCACACTCTGCCTTACTTTCCCTTGGCTTCTGATTAAAGTGGGAAGAGATTGCCTTATGTCTGTTGGCTCAACTACCCAGTAGAAGCTACCGTGTGTTCACCAAGGAGATAATTACTGAAAATTACAGAGAAACATGGAAATGTGGCTGTGTTTTTATGCCTGTAAGCCTTGTGGGCTCCCAGATTCAAAAAAAGTATTCATTTTGTGTTGTTGTCTTAGTTCGAGAGGTAAACGTTGATGAGGAGTTAGTTACAGAATGCATATCAAAAGCGGTTTTGTCTCTTTCTTCCCCACTGTGTCTTTTCCTTTTTCCTGTGAAAAGCGTCTTTGACATCATAGTGACACGGGTGGCAGCATCACCTTCACAAAGCAGGTGAAACGTCTTTGTCTTCTTTTTTTCAAACGCTCCCTCTAATTTGTAACAAGAAAAATGTCTGTCAGTCGTTCACTCTGTGTGCAATTGTTTGGCAGGAAGATGAACACTCGGGACGAGGTTTCCATCTATAAGTCGAAGGATGAAGCATGATTGAAATAAGATTCATTTCTCAGAGAGCGAGTTACAAATTATATATCCTTGATGACTGCACTTGATTAAGAATTCAAAATTAGGGGAAATAAATGCGATAGTCATCTGCATAGAAGATAATATGACTCATTGCTCATAATGGTACAACATCATTTTTTTACGTGATTGTGTTGAAGGGAATATAATTATAATAGATAACAGGAAGGCGTGGGTAGGGCTGTTGTGGCCTGTGGCAACCAGCTCTGTGTATGTTCTGTCTTCAGGTGGAGTGTAAAATCCACCAATAAACTCTCAGTGAATAACACAATATTCTGCGGTTGGAGATCGATGGACTCTTGCATGTTTTGGACCCAAACTTGACTACGCTTTCTGTGCATGCTCCACAGTTCCCTTGTCAGCCTTTGACCCAGAAGTTGAGCAGCATAAATGTGAAGCCATGTCGACTATCTTCCTATATTACTACTGTACAAGCTAGAGAGATAGCGTGCATCATATTTGAACTGAAAGTAAAGAGTAGAGTATGTACAAAATGCAGAGAGCTGTAAAGTTGTCCATGTTTTCAACCATCACTTTGTCATTTGCTAACATCTAAGCAGGGTTGACTGGAAGAAGATCCAGTAGAATCCCACTGAAAGGGGGCATATGACCACTTACTGCAGCAGAGTTGGACATTTTTCCATCAATAAATCTTTTCTCCCTCGGTGCTTGTATACTGGGACAAGGACAGTCGTCCAATTAAATGGCTTAATCAAGCTATGACCTAGCTCAACTTAACTGTTCATGTTAGTGTGTCAGAGCACTGTATGTGTGAATGAGTCTGGTTGTTATGTCCTTCCTAATGCACTGCCATCTTTAAGTGATGCTTTTCTGCAGTATTTCCCAATTTCAATTGACATCCCCATATAGCACACCCTCTTATATGTGTACATTATGGCTCTGTATGTCAGATTGGTGCTTTTTGTTCAAATGACAAGACCAAAAACGCACTCCAGAGCTGATGGGCAGTCATTATGAGTGTCCTACAAGTCCTCACAAATCCATATCCTCTACTTCCCATCAATCCACATGCCTCTGTGAGTGGCAATATGTTATTACTGTGCATAAAGGTGCACAAAGGAATACGTTGGAACATGTATTTGGAATGAAAAAGGATGAAAGATGTGTTTTTCTTTACATCGATTTAAAAGCTGGATAGAAAAGTGGTTTGCATTTAAATATGTGAAGTTTATTACATACCCTTTTTTGCTGTCAAAAAAGCAGGCTACTACTTAATGTTCATCCATCCTCAGTTCACTTAAAGAACATTTTTTTAATTTAATAAGATAATTACATATACATCACCTAGAGGATGTGTTCCATTTTCATATCTTTACATAGCAATCAGGTCTTAATGGAATTGTTCTCAGCCGTGACATTCATATTAACACATGTAACTTTATCATATATATGCATGCTTCCATTGCATTGTATTATTCTCTAATTTCATAAATTGCAAATTGCTTAATCTTCTCCCCTGGTCTACTTTAAGAAGCTGAGTAAAGTGAGAATAATGTGAAACAAAATGTATGCAGACCAGCCATAAATCACGGGTAATATTTTATATTAAAAACACTTCCTGTGATGCTGTGACTGAAAATTTTATAATTAATCTCAATTATCAGATATTTAACTTTGAGCTGCTCATGCAGAGGGATGGTATGAGAGAGAGAGAGAGAGAGAGAGAGAGAGAGAGAGAGAGAGAGAGAGAGATAGAGAGAGAAGCAGAGGGAGAGAATCAGTAGACAGTGGAGGCGAGTAAAATAGAAATAAAAAAAGGGTGCTTGGCTATGGGATGGGACTAGCATCTGCATATCAAAGACTCTCTGCACATCACTTTAAATATATAGCGTGCAGGTGGGGAGTGTGTGGTGGAGTCTTATGGGAGCAAGCCATTCAGGAGACAAAGCTATTGTTCTTTGGCTTAAAGACTCAGTGGATTTGATAAGCAGAATGAGTGCCTTGGTGAGATGACATGCAGTACTACACATGTTTAATTAGAGGCACCGGGAGTCAAGTATAATACTCCTGTGTGCTTAGCTTGTCTGGTTAGACTTCCGATGATGAATAGCTCAAGGAAAATTTGACTTTCAAAATGTTCGCTGGAATAAGTTTGATCAAGACCAACATATAAAGACAGGAACACATAGTGCATACAGTAATCAATGCATTTTCTAGCTACAGTGGTTCCCAAAGTGGGGGGTCGCAAGATGCCTTCCAAAATCACAAAGAGAAATTTAGAATGATTTAAAATTGAATACATTACCCATTATTGTGAAAATATATACAAAAATGCTGTTCAGGAAGAACCTGGTTGTTAAGTTAGAGTTATAGTGAAATCAAAGCAATTTGTAAAAACAATCTTAAAATGTAAGTTTGCACATGACTGCAACAATGTTGGTGTTCTTTGGTCCCTACACTCAAAAACACACACAGACATCACCTGTGTAACTGTTTATTCATTTTGTATGTCGGGTCAGTGCTTCAGTCCATTCATGGAGATTACTTGTCTTCTGCTTCTTGCCTTTCTTCATTTTTAAAGCAATTCATTGGTTTTTAGGATGCTCTGTTCTTATATGCATTAACCATCACCAAGGACAGTGGGGGGTCCCCAGTCTCTATTACTTTTATTTTTGAGGTCGTGTGCCAAAAAGTTTGGCAACCCCTATTCTAGCAAATTTGGAGCTTCGTCCAATAATGACGTAAGTTTTCTTCCTACCTTTCATTTTTCTGTGGCATTCCAATATCTGCTGAACTTTGTACATTTGGTAAGTTTGCATTAAACGCCCTTTTCTCGCTTCGTTTCAGACGATCCTTCAGCTAAGACACACGTGTTTATTATCCAAAAGAAGCACATCAGCAAGGAAGTGCACTTTTCTCATGTGTCTGCATGTAATCAGTGAAGTGTGCTTCCAACTGCAGGGAACATGATAAGAGGGGATCCTGCAATTAGCATGTAAATTTTTCGCCACCTTCCGGGAGCAGGTTTAAATTGAACAGGTGTATTCAAAGGAATATTGAGTTGGAAAAAAAAATAAACATTTTACAGACAGCTCACAGCAGATAACGTGGAACTCCATCACAAAAAAAACATATGCAATGCAACTGCACGGATTTACCTTCCTAGAATAACCTCAGTACCTTTCAAACAGCCAATTGGACAAAGGGTGTGGGGTGTGGGGTGTGGGGTGTGGGGTGTGGGGGGGGGGGGGTGTTGAGAGTATTCAGTGAGGGGAAATAGTGCCCTTTTAATAAGATATTTATTGAGCGCACTTGACTGCAGTTGCCCCATGACTGGAGGGAGACTCCATCTTTTACAGATCTTCAATAAAGATTTTTCACCCTATTACAATTTTATGAGAGGCCTAACAGACAAACAAATGTATTTTTATCAGACAGAGGTAAACTGTGGCCAATGAAAATGTTTTTGTAATCTCGTAAGTAAGTTAAGAGTTATTGTACTGGCAGTGTTATAGCTTTCGGGGTAAATTGTCTTGGATTGATCAATCCAGGACGGAGCCAAAATACTGGACTCAGTAATGAAATACTACATTTACACGGCAAAAGAAAACAGCCGCTTCAAGTTCCTAACACATTATTTTTTTAATGCCATGTGCACGTTACTCGTTACTTTACTTGTTAATGATGTAGCTGAAAGAAGAGGATGTTTGGAAGTGTAGAAGGATGCTGAGTTTCTCAAGATGTGGACTGATATCTCAACAACTGGACAATCAATGAAATCTTGTAAATTGAAAATGTCCCCTTTAGTTCTTGCTGACAATTTTCCTATTTTGGAGGAAACTTTTTAAGCAAATTATGTTGAAACATTGAAACAATGTGCGATTGTGCCATACACTTCTTCCTAATAATATTCAGATCCTTCAATGCTTGTGTAGCGTGTCTGAGAGCTGCCAATATCTTTGACTATAGTTTTAACCCTGTCATGTGTGTAACCCCACCCAAGCCCTGGCTTAAGTGCAAATCTCTTTACCGGCCATGGTTTGATGTAGCCCAGTGTGCTGCGCTGGTCTGGATTCCGGTGGCAGGAGACCCACTGTGCTCCACACCGCTTGAGGGCAAATGGATGAACTGACTGCTTCCCCCTGGTTTTAAAAACCTTCAAACTTTGCCTTTGTTTTATCTGTCAAACTGAGCCATGTTTGGTGTATTTAAGGCTAGTCCCCAAGCGGGCTAGCTTTGGGAAAATGGGGCTTTTAGTCTTTTTTTCCCAGACAAGGCTGCAGACATGTCAGTCATTCCAAGGAATTCTCTTAAGATGGATTTGAAGCCTTTTATTTCAAGCTTAGAGCTCTTTAGTTGATCAAAGAAGATAATCCCCCTCTAAATACTTTTTATTTCAGTCCCGCTCTAAAGTATCCCATCTTAAGATGTTAGTTCTTAAGTACAAATCCACCTAAAGACAAAGAAGAGAGGTAAAGTGTTACCTTTAAGATCCTGTGCTGACAGCTCTTCAAATCTTTGAACTTACCATACGGTAGTGGTTCCAAAACTTTTTTTCTGTTACGGCCCCAGCCGCACCCCCTCTCCTGTTTGTGTGACTGACCTCCGTTTTGGAGTGTCTGTGTGTGTGAGTTTGTGTATGTGTGTTGCTGAGTGCATCCTCCAGGCCCTAATGCTGCATTCATGTGCTCCTCAGATGGTCTCAGTTTCTGAGTTGGGAAGTCGTTATTCCGACTTCAGTGTGTTCAAATGATTTCAGTTTGGAACGACAGCAACAAATATCGTGGATGCTACAAAGAGGATGTGTGAATGTCTCTGTTATAAGTTATATTCCAGCAAACAGTTGATGTTCAATACGTGAATTCATGAAAAGAATCTTAACATCAACAAAACATATTTTGCCAAAATGCGATGATGACTATGACGTCAAGTCGGCAAGTAACTTCCAAATGTTTAACATTTAACAGCATTTATTGCTTTTAACTGACTCTGATGTGATGCCTGTGAATGGTATTTTCACTTGTTTGACGGCACAATGTCAGAAGACAGTACTTGTTGTGTAGTCCGGATGTTCCCAGCAGACATTTCCCAGTCACTTAAACGGAACATTACATTTCATGTAACCAACTAGTTTAAAAGTGAGAACACAGTCAGAACACATTCAAAATTGAGCCCAATTTACAAAAAAATTGTGTGGCTAACATTAGCAGCGCTAGCACCAACCAGCCTTCGGTCCGCCCTGCAGCTTAACATCCACATCCACATGTCCTTGCTAAATTGTGATTACAAAGACCACGTAAAACTTTGTCTCTATTTTCTAGATCAAAATACTGCTAAACCCCAGTGCTCCAACGAGATGCTATCCGTTCACTTTGCTCGTTTACATCTTGGTTGTAGAGTGGGGAGAGCAGGCCCAAAATCCAGAGCTAGAGTCAGTTTATTGCTACAGTCTCAGCTAGTGGTGTGTGGCTGTGTAGCAGATTGATTACAACATTTGACCGGCATCGAGGGACAACATAGTAATAATCTGTTTAACCGATTAGTAATTCCAGTCTCAGACTAAACACTCACATCCCTATACAGTATGTGACATTTGGTGTAGATTCCTTGTCATAATAATTAACTGGCAGTCCTTTTACATAAAGCTGGCCATGTTTTGCTGGCAGTGCAGAACTTTGTACACTTTTTTTGCGTAGTTATGCCACAAAAAAAAAATATATATATATATTGTAACTCCGGGGCTCCCCCCTAGCCTCAAACTTTGGGAATCACTGCCATAACTCTAACTCATACAAATCACACTAGAACCAGTGTACTGGTATATATATGCACATAATGTTATTCCATGATTATCAGCCTTCTTTTTGGGTAGTTTAAGACGCCCACGTCCTACAGACATCTTCAAGGACGGAGGCACAAGACACCATTGAGCACTACTGCTTTTCAACTCAAATGCATTCAATTGAATATAAATTTGAACCGGCTTCATCTTAGAGAATGTACTTCAAAAATGAATAAAAATAATATTAAGGCGCTTCATCGTATACTTTTCTGTGGATTACGCACTCTAAACGCTGACAGCTTCGGAGATTTATGTAGAATGACAGCCCCTGAATTATAGAACATTTCTGAGAAAAGTTCTCACAATGGATTCAGAGTCATCTCACATCACTCAACCTAGACTTTTATGTGGTTCCTTTGAATAGAAAGCAGACTTTATGATTAGAGCCATAATGCAGTCTGGGTTTTCAATGACTTTATTACTATTTGCTAAAAAAAAAAAATATTTGAAGGAAACCGCTGCGAGACTGTTCTCGGTTTCCATGGAAGATGCTGTACAAATTCATAACTGCAACACAGTACAAAGGCCTGACCCTGAAGAAACACAGCAGACCGATCATGTGGCTGCGTTTATCCAAGCATAACCATTGTGACCCACAGGGCAGGAGAGATGAAACGCATTTCATGGTTACTTGAAAGACTGTGTGGATGTATATAGCGTGTGTGTGTGTGCGTCTAAGACAGACACAATGAAAGCCAGATATAGGTTGTGTGTGTTCTTCCATGTGTGCCTGCATTTGCGCATAGATAGACCTTTATCGTCTCTTCATGATTACAGGAGCATTTCAGCACAAACAGCGTGCGATTTATCAGAGTGAGCCAGGTTTTCAGACGGCTGACAGTTTAAGGGAGAACTGCCATGGGATAAGTCTCAATCCTCACTCAACCATCGCTCCCTCACGCTCCTTCTCATTCCTTGTCTCCCTCTCTCTCTCTCTCTCACACACACACACACATCTGTGCAAACACAGATGCAGCACCCCAACAGTGAACCCTGGCTGCTGGTTCTTAGAGCTGCTCCGTTGAGATCTCCAGCTTTTCTATCTCTCCTACAAGCCAAGAAAAACTGATAAAAGACGCCCCTGATGTTGCGTCTTCCGAGATAGAAAAGTGTAAACATTTGTGATGTGAAACAACAGATCTCAAGGGAAGAGGCTTGTCAGTGTGAAATACAACAGTAGATGCAGATAATAAGAGAATGCTTTTCTGAAAGACAACAGAAAAGGGGTCAAGTTAGAAGCTAAGACAAGATTCTTAACACCATTAAAGACAATGTAATTCAGTGTGTGAATAATGTACTTTAATTACCGGAAGGTCATTTGGAATATCTGTCCCAAGTTGACTTGCTGGCTCTTGTTGTTGTATCCATGCAGCATCTCACCGAACAGGGTGTCATTGAAGTGAGCATCTTGCCTTGGGCATTTTGGTCCCTCACAGTTGTCTGACTGCAGGAGGCAGGAGCGGCCGTCCCCTGCCAGTTTATACTCCTGCACACACCTGAGGATAAGAGGGAAAGCCCGTCATACAATGTTCACGATTTCACGTTTGTGATTTAATAAAAACTGGGATGAAAGAAAAAATGTATATGGCTACTGGAAAGAAGAATTAGAATCAGAGGAATCGCTTTACGTTTCACATTGATGGTTATGTTAAAGGAGGGGGTTTGGGGGGGGGAGGAGGTAGCACATACAGCCAAATCTGGAAGATGTGCAAGCTACCCACCATGGTTTTACCTTCCCTCTTCTCTTTTACATTCTCACACGTTTTTCTTGTCTCCTTTGTGTAATGTTTGCACCAAGAATAGTTGCATTTTTGTTTGTTTGTATGATCTGTTTACATAAGGACATGACAGCACTGCTAGTGGCTATAACGGGCAGAGAGAACTAGCATGAAGGGTTATGGCTCTGGGATGCCGGAGCTCAATACCCTGTTGACTTTCTAAGGTGTTGTGGGCCTAACTAAACAGCGGTGAACAAACGCACCTACTTGATGACCAAGTTGATGTGTTAGCTGCACTACTCGTTTTCAGTTGGGCTGTTGGGGCCATGTGGTTGGGTAAGAGTAGAAAGTATCGGTCTTCTCAATACCTGGAGCTTGCATAAACAGAGCCAGTAAGGCAATGGCACTGCTGAATGAGTTTGAAGGGTTCTTCACTAAGCTCTTAGGGCGAAGGTATCTTGTGTTTAATTAAAAAGAAATGGCAAACCATATGAGAAATGGATGACTAGCACAGCATGAACCAATACAAAGTTGAACCTACTTGATCTAAAGCATTCATACTCAGGCTTGTTAGAATTAAGAGCCCCATTGACCAAAAAATATTTCTGCAAGCGCCACAATCAAAAAACCTATTTCTTTCCTAAAATATGAGTGGGAAACACAGTGACATGACTTGCAAATAATAATTTCTGCTGACAATGTTTCCCTTAATTACTTAGGACCTAAAACAGCCACAACTAGTCCCAAATGAGCCTCAGGTTGAGTATCACTGATCCAAAGTATCCAAGAGTAGTATGGGAGGTAGAGCCTTCAATTATCAGGAACCACTCTTTGAAATCATCTAGCAGTGTCGGAGCAGTTTTGGAGGCAGACACCCTCCTTAGTTTTAAACTTCTTATCTTTTGATAATGATTGGGATTGGCACAGGCTTGTACCAGGCCTAGTTATGCTGCTATAGGCTTAGACTGTTTGGGGACTTGAAATACTGAGCTCTTGTCTTAACCTCTCTTTCTTTGTCTATATTTTTTTCAGATACCATTATTGGACGTTATTGACTTTGAACCTTCACCTGGAGCTCTTTAGTCTTGTGGATTCCTTTGGATCGTTGATGCACACCAGCAGCTGTCGGGGACCCGCTTGACTCCAACTTCTACATTTCTGATACTGACACGTTTTATCTTAAACATTGGGATTGTCTACAACTTTCTCAACCCATTCACTTAGACAGATGGCAGTCCACTAATTCTGGTTCTGGTTGCTTAATGTAAATGTGAATGTTGTCTGTTTATGGCTGGCAGAATGGGTAAAGTGCCCTAGACACATTTCTCACTTTGTGGGACAATCAAAGTGAATCTTGGTTCTGTTTGAGCTTTCTGCCTGTTAAGTGGAACTTGCAAATGTTGCAAAGTGGATTTGTTTATTGGGTCTGAAAATGATTACAACAAAGAATATGGTCTACACATGCTTTTTATGTAAAGTGTCCTGAAATTACTTTAGTTGTGATTTCACCCTACAGTGTAAGCAAAAGTGACTGATTACATAACTGCTCAATGAATTGCAAATGAATCACCAGAAGTCAACAGAGCCAATATCTCAGCCTTCTTTTTGCATTCATGCCATCTGTAACTCATAAACCACAAATCTATCAGCATGATCCATTCAACTAAATAACAAACAGTAGCTGTCAGATAACATCCCGGCTGTGTTAAACAATCTGACTCGTAGTCACAAAGCTCTTGCCAAAATGTTTTCTTTTTTTGAAACACTGCGCTGTCATTGTCGTTGCAAAGAATTTGGACATAATTGCTGATCTGGAAACAGATTCCAATGGGGTGGAATTCAGCAGACTGTGCAATCAGTCATACGTATCATATCTCATCCACGTATCTGCCCAATCCTCCTGTACAGACAACTTTGATTCACTTCTACTGTTTGGCTGGCACAGACTTTTGTGCTCACACAGCTGATCAGGCCTCAGTGTGAAAAAGGACTCTGCAGCTGTTGGCAGTACTGTCCTCAAATTGCAGCAGATCTGCAGGCTTTGGCACGAAAGCAAAGCCATTTACTTCATTTTATACCAACAGTTTGATCAACAACATAACAAGTACAACACCATTACTCTGTACACAATAATTAAGTCATCTTTTATACACCCATTCTTGATAAAATAAGTAGCAAGCTGTTACATATTTTCATCCTGACGGTGCAGATAAATCAAAGAAAGAATCTGTCATAGCTTTACCATCGCCAATCTGCAACAGATATTTAGAGACATTTCTATACTCCAGAGGGTGTCACAATTGATTAGATGAAAATGTTTCTGATTGACCAACCCTGATTCAAGCTCCTGAGGTTCTCCCATAGAAAAGGCAGAGTCGATTACATTGATGACATTAGGGAAAGAGCAATTGCTGCTAATAGAGTTTTGATCTTGGCCTAAAGAGCAAGAGGGCCTAATGTTCTGGGGGAAATGAAGCCATCCAGCACGGTGGACCTCACACACCTCCAAAAGGAATTAGAATATCTTTTACCTGTCAGCCAGGAGACCAAACAATGTGTGAACATCTTGGACTTCTTTTACACCACTGTCATGAAATAGACGTGATTCGTAAGAGTGCTAAGAGCGAGCAGACAACTCGGTTGGTAAGTTTGACAAGAAGCCACTCCCTCAAATATGGTCCATTGACCTCCATTTTTTACTATAACACTGTAGGTTCTGATCTTGCTTAAAGTCCAGCAAAATGTTTAAACTATTTGAAAACTTTTTAAAAGAGTATAAAAAAACATACGGAAGATTGACGTGGGAAGAGATTGGTATGGGTGATTGGATCCAACACACGACTTTTACTCAGGACACCAGAGTTGTTCTGTTTGAGTTAAGAGTTGCCTCTTGGCAGTTTGTTTGAATTTCTGGTGTGTGTGCTCTCAACCGGGGAAGCTGATGTTTATTTGTTTGTTAATTTCTTGATTCAGGGCTGACGTCATAATGATGATAGGCTTGTAGCCACTTCCTATGGCTAAGGTGTCATGCCCATTTTGACAAACTGTTTGCCTGATGAAGGACCCAAAAAGTTGCCAATAAATGTTTGTTTGCAAGTTAGACAGTGTGCGGGAGTTTACCTTTAACTTCATGAAACCAATGGTTAACATCAACTTGACTGGCAAAGTAACCTAGTTTTATAGGTAGATTCCTTCAAGCCTCAAGTGGACACACTGCAGGTTTTTGCCCTTCCACATTGGCTTCATTTTACAAAAACTGGAGGTTGCTGCTCGGGGTGATCTGTGGCCTTTGTTTACGGGGTGCCTGCTCTATTGACTGAGCCAAACCAGTGCCTCTTGGTTGCTGTTATTTTTATGCCATCACGGCAAAGGTCGTCTGAATCTGTTCTTTTTTTGCCCATAAAAGCCTTAAATTATTGCTTACATGAATGAAGAGACTTGCATGCTCATAACTGATGCTAGACGGGTGCCTACTTGGTAATAGTTAAGAAGGATATGGCCTCTGATGAAGCTGCTGTATGTGAAGAGTTGAGAGTGAAACCATTGGAGAAAGGCTACTCTCAGTATAGTTTGGAACATGGTTTTAAAGCCACACAATATGCCCTTTGGTAAACATAACTGGGAATTGTTGGTTGCCATGGTGTTAAAATAGTTATGACATGATGCTGCAAACTATTGGACAAGTGGACAAAGTGAAATGCTTGAAGGTCTCTGAATAAGATAGATATTTATTAAAACAATGCATTGTTCCATTTGTTATTTTGGGTAAATATCTTCCAGCATATTCGTATTTGAATTAGTCAGTATGAAATCACTGCTTATTCCTTATTTACACATCTAATTTCCCTCATGTGGGTTTTTGCCTGAGGAAGAATTTCTTGATAGAAATATCAATCACAGAGCCAATTTCATGAGCAAGCTTTATTTCCAGCCCGCAGACACCTTTCCTTTTTTCTTTTTTCTTTTTTTCCACTGTAAGTTATTCTCACCCGCAAAACATGAGCACGTTGCTGGAACTGGGGTCATCTTCGAGGGGCACGAGCTGCTGGAGACACAGCTGTTCGCAGCCTCCGTTGAAGCCATCCGTGCAGTCAATGCCCCTGGAGTAGTCATAGCAACCTGAGCCATCCTTCATTGGCCTCAGCCCCTGAGGACACTGCGAGAAAAAAAAAAGAGACACAGAGGAGGAAGAAGGAGAAGATGGTGGGAGGACGGGAAGGGGAGCAGAGAGAGAGAGAGAGAGAGAGGGTGAGGAGGAAGGCATAAATTAGGGAGAGGGAAGAAGAGAGTGAGGCGCAGAGGTCAGCGTGTGCATTTTAATCAGGATCAGGCAGCACTGAGGAGGCACAGATAGTGAGATCAGAGAGAGGAAGTGGGCAGTGGGAATTTGAGTAAGGAGAGAGAGAGATTCAGTGAATGAAAAATGAAAGATGGCATTTATGTTCTTTGATACCATACAGAAACTGTGGAAGTCTCAAGCAGGGTGAAAGAAATCGAGTTGAATGGAATTGTCAGTCAACAAAGAGCCATTTGTCACGGTGAAAACAAAACTCCACATGTGTTAAGCTCCAAGCCTACAGGTTTAGCTGAGGAGACATGGATGTCCTCTCCTACGCACGCCAACAAGGCGTAAGAAATGAATTAAATGTTTCTGCCGTGGAATACAAACAAAAAGGAAGCATTTAAAAAAAGAAAAGGAAGCCAAAACATTTTAGGCTGCCCGTACTGACTGGCTGTAGTTCGGATCATAAACCCACATACTCCATGCTAACAGATGGGACATTGTACAAACTTTAAAATACAAATACAAATACAATATTTCTTTCTTAAACCCAGTTTCTGTCACAAAAGGTAGTTATTATCACGCAGATTTGTGCTCAGATTATCTTTTTTTCTGAAAAGGACCAAGGCAGCTCCTGCGGCGCTGTGTGGACTGGATTAGCAGAGTAGAGGAGGGAAGGCGAGGGGAAACCATAGACTGTAAATATTAATGGGCGAGGCCTGAGTGACGTCAGCCATCTGTTACAGCAGGGGGCTCCGGAGTCTCACTGGCAGCCGCCATGCTGGAAATGCTGTCTCAGCCTAACTTTCAGTCAACCTAACGACAGGCTGAGAGCTGGAGAAGAGGCGGGTTTTGAGCCTCTCGACGAAACTGTTGCATCGAGCCCACCCGTCAATCATGTCAGCTACGCGCCTAACTATGGATAACACGTATCGTTCATACAATCAAAACAGAGGTGTTTTAAAAAATACCCCCCCATACAGTGTGTGCCAGTGATGACAAGAGCTAATCAGACCTATTTGGTTGTTTGTACCAGGGTGTTAACATCATAATTTATGCTGTAAAAAACAGGATTTTTTAACTGTTGTGTGTATGTGACTTCAGGTGTTCTTGGAGCCTGCCTCAAGTGGACACACGACGAACTGCAGGATTTTGCACTTCCGCATTGGCTTCATTTTTCAAGGCCGGGGGTTGCCGCTTGGGGGAAGCATCACAAATGGTGCTTACAGATTGCCAGTTTAAAAAGGGATACATTTATTTAAAGTCTTAATTTCATCTAATTATTCAGTTTTTAGTTAAAATCTTAGGTTATGACACAATGCAAAATTCACCTGTGAGCCAACAATTCACGCACCCTAACCCCTGCACAGAAATCCAAAGCGGGTCCAATTCCTGCATGCCGATTTACTGTACAGCATTTAACGTATGTTTTCTTAATGAATTTTATTTCCTCCAGCAAAATAAATACAAATTAAGTATAAATGCATTATCAGCAGATGCAAATAAAACAGAGCTCGACTCCATTAAAAATGTTAATGTACTAACCATTAAAAACTGCTTAATTGCCTCCAGTTTAGGATTTGGGCGCCATTATCCTTCTTGTATGTAAACAAAAGAGAGTTGAACACTAAACAAAGAGGGAACACTTGATGAACTTTACTGCTGGCTCAGCTCAGAGGCGAGAAAAAATGCTGATGGGACACATCACTGACAAGCACTGATTTGTTTATTCTGGAGAACTTTGTTTCGGTTGGTTTATCACTGTAATGACAACTTTTCAAATAAGCCATTCAACTAGGATAGAATGACTTGTTTTAAATGCTCTGCTCTTTTATTTGGACACGTGTCTTTAAGGGCGCATTCACACTAGACCCAGTTGCTCCGTACCAAACTAAAGCCCGGTAGTCCCCCCCTTCAGAAGGTCAAATAGATCTTGATACGGATATTCAACAGGGAATTTAGTAGAAAGAAAAAACATATTCTAGAGACAGCATACTCAACCGCTAAAAATCTGATCAAGGATGTTTTATTGACCCTGACATGGTCATCTCTTTTTGCTCATCACTTGATCAGGCTCGTCTGGTCATTTGATGGTGTCTTTTGTCATTTGGTACCAATGTTAACGACAGGAACTTTATTGAGAACTGCTGTCAGACGACCTCCAATTAGAAGGGAGTTTGTTCCCCCTCTCAGTTGGCTGTTACATTAAAGAATTAGAAACAAATAGCTGAATTCACAAGGGGAAACAGTTTGTTGAAACAGTTCCAATGCACTGTAGGTGCGTGTATAGTAGCCTATAATACAGAACAATTAATTTTCCCCACTGATGTTGCTCATAATACGCCTCTTCTGGGGAAGAAGATGGCAGAGCCTAAATTCAGGCTCTGGACCCTCGCAAGACAAGTTTGCGTAAAATTTGAACACAAGAGACCTCACTGTTTCCAATTTTGCCCAGAAATAGTAAAATGACATCCAGCATTGTAACATTAATCACATTCAACATGCAATGTTGTTCTCCTTTTTTCTTGGGACTTTGCCAACAGATCAACATAATGTTGGCGTAAATTGGTTTTCTTGCCCTGCGGCTGTGTCTGACTGTAAAGACTGAACAGGGTGAAAGTCAGCTTCTGGAAAAAACGAAGAGCCCGACTAACTGATCCTTAATGTCATTACATGTTGCGCTGAAAGCACCCTGATGCCAGCTGTGATTTGTTTATTTCTTTTGTGATAAAACTGAGGTCGCAGCACCAATGAAAGCCTTATTTGGTGGGTTATGTAATGTTGGACAGGGGAAATAAGAAGGGCAGTCACGTCTAGGATACAATAAAGAGAAGGTTGGTTTTGTTGACATATATACAAGAGTGGAGAGGAAATAAACACTAGTTTTTAATGTTTTAAACTTCATATAAGAGCTCTGGACTTGATCAAATTCAGGCTTAAAACTTCAGTTGGAAACACAAATCTATTTTCCAACTTTTTTGGTATCTCCTCAGCAATAATGTATCA
The DNA here is from genome assembly GCF_963584025.1 of Labrus mixtus. Taxonomy (NCBI): domain Eukaryota; kingdom Metazoa; phylum Chordata; class Actinopteri; order Labriformes; family Labridae; genus Labrus; species Labrus mixtus. Next base: position 5,526,392 of record NC_083628.1, on the reverse strand, counting down.
AAGTGGAAAGCAAACACCTCCCAACTTTGAGACCTGTGAAGCCTTGAAAGCCCTCAGAGCAGCTGCCGTGCTCCAGTTATCCAAGGCTTTAGCTACAAAAATCATCCAGGAAATTTTTTTAACACAGTCGGGAACAAGCTGGAGAGGGAACAAACAGATGAGCCAACAATGTCACCTTAAGCTTACTCACATGATTTGGAAGACCTGCACACTCATGTCACATGTCAGGCTTTAATCATCACCTCAAGGATGTTTTTTTCTCTCTCTAATTTCCACAAGAAACTTCCAAAGTAGAAGTATATAAATACATAGAAGCAGCCAGTTAAATCACAGGAGGGGTGACGGGTCGTAGGACTGTTCAATGCTATTATAAAGACGAACAGCCAAAGTGAAAAACCAATACCAGAAGTGACTCAACACGCTGTAATCACGCAGCTCTTTCCTCATAATTAGCTTTCCTATAATGCCAAGATTGCCTTATCGTATTAAGATCTCTATCTCATAAGATTGGATGAAAGCAATTGTATCACAAATGGGGGGGAAATGAACAAGACGATAAAGTTACATGGGATCTCTCAGGGCTGCAGAAATGTTCAAATTGGAAAAAATGAAGAAGATAAAAACGTCGCCCTTTTTTTATCCTTGCCAAACACCGGCATGTGCGATAACGTTGTTGCCTTGTTCAGATCATCAACCTCTAAAAATCATCGACGTATAGTCTCATTGACATCCCCATTTCACTCTACCTAACTTTTAGCAAATCCAGTAACAGACACAGAGGTGGAGTTGAAGCAGCTGTAACACGCCCATCGCTCGGTCGACCAAGACACGCCCATAATTGTGCAAATTTAGAATAGAAAAGATAAAAACAGATGAGTTATGAAAAAGTTATCCCCAAATACAGTGTGCATACACACATCTGTATATGCAAATGTTGTGCAATATACTGTAGCTATGTGCAATCGCACCAGCACTTTATATAAACATGCATAAGGGCAAATGTGCAATCCATACCAGCACAATACAATACAGCAGCTCTTTAGCACCTTACCCTCTTTAGCACAATTGTTTTGGAGCAAAATCGCAAAGCCACCTTCTACTGTTTTATGAGTCTTTGCCAACTAATGCAACCTCAAACTTGTTTCACACATGTTTTATTTGAGTGAATCCCACCCCCTCCCTAACCATTAGCCCTGCCACAAGTTGGGGTAAGAGTCACAGCACTGCCCACTAAAGTAAAATGTTTGTAGCTGCATTCTGACAGTTTCGTCGCAACAGCACAACTGAAGGAGAACTACCAGTCTCTTAGAAGCGAAGAAAATGCTTCTGTCCAAAAAAGACAAACATATCACAATCTAAACATCGTTGAGAGGGATATCATTGCTTGAAATTGATCGCAGAGTCTTGTTTTCAGAAGTTCAGAAGTCGTCTGCTGGTGCTGTCTCTGCCTTACAGAACGCTGATTGTGAAACAGGATGGGAGCTGAGGGATGAAAGAGGGGTGTCTAAAGAGAAAATCTGTTTTTGGTCTGACAATCTGCTCTGAAATTCGCAATAGTAAGTCTTTAACTACAGACACAACATTGTTGTTGACTGAGACGTTGCTATGATCTCCATCCAAATCTACGTTTAATTTGAAATACATGAAAAAATGGACAAACATTAATGGAGAGTTGTCAGAGTGAGGGGGCTGCCCACAGCGAGCCCTCCTGAGCTGGTGGATGGGGGGTCGGTGCCTTACTCAAGGGGCAGCTCGGCATTGCTCAGGAAGTGAACTTGCACCTCTCCAGCTACCAGACCAATTTCCAGATTTTGGACTTGAACCGGCCACTCTCTGGTTCCCAACCCAAGTCCCTGCAGACTGAGCTACTGCCGCAAAGAATCTGATGGAGCGTCTTCATATTGACATTTCTCTGCCTGCATATAGTCTTAATCCACAAATTTAAGCATGTGAAACACTTAAGTTTGACTATGTTTGCCTCCTCTTGGGTCGATTCCAAATGAGAATTTCATGACGACATTAAACAGCAGAGTGATGGTAAATCACTCCTGAATATACTTCCAGGGATTAAAACACAAACTCAGCAGGTTTTGAGGAATACATGAGCACCGGTATGCCTGAAATCATCCTGTGCATTAGGAGCCGCACATAGATCACCTACACCAAATGATGCTCACTCTATCTGAATTGATGCGACTCATTCTCCTAATTAGCCATTAGTGTCCACCGCTTTAATCAGGAACTGAGCGTCATCCATTGAGAAGTGTACGTCGTAATAATCTTGTCAAAATAAGCTGATGCCAGATGTTCCTACGTTTGCACACTTCAGAGGAAGATGAGACGCTTTCCAAAAGTCTTAAGAGTCAGTGATCAAGATTTTTTTTTCCAATATCCCCAATGTGACCTCCGCCTTGACGACAGAGCACGGATTTGGGAGAAAAAAAAAAATGCTGTACACACTGAAGATTAGAGACGCCGTTTTGGATGATAAAAAAAAGTACAGATAATGAGAACGCGACACTCACATAAACAAAACATCACAGAGGGGGGAAAAAAAAAAGACAGATTCTTGGGAACAGAGAAGCTTTAAATCACAGTGACAGGGTGTTGGGGGGAGGGGGAGGGTGGAGGAGGAGGGTGAAAATCAAATACTCTAAAAAGCATATGTGACAGCTTAATCTGGTTTTTAAAAAAAGTGGCGGGGACGCATGCCCCGCAGCGCCACTGTGCAGCTCAAACGGGTTAAATTAGGCACAACACTTTTATTGCTGCATGAGCAAAAAAGAACTTGCAAGGGTGCGATATCTCATGTGAGGAAAAAAAAAAGAAAGGAGTCTCAACCCCAGCTGTTTGTTCCTCAGATTTATGTGAATTCAGACTTCATACTTAATCTTCTGTTTGAAAGAAAAAAAACACACTGAGTTATCGCCCAGCTTTTTGGGATGTTTCTGCCTACGGGCGGAAAAAAATATACTATGCTTATAAAGATATATTTAGCTTGCGTTACTGGGTTTTGATTCTTTTTCTTTTTTTTTGGCATACAAACATGATATCATTGTCTCTCTGCACAATGATAATCTGTCTGTATGTGCTCCGCGTATCCGGATAATGTCTGTATTTAAAGGCCACGTTGCCTTCTGTTCCTCCTCCACCTTTTCTTCCAGTGATAATAACGCGACAGGAGGAAGGGGAGCTTTGTCTGACTCTGCTGCTATCAGCTCAACTTGATTGCCAAAAGGCTTTTTAGGAGCTGCTGTGATTTGCTTTCTTTGATCACGAGGACCATGGAGACATCGTCTGCTAATGAGCTCTGTTATGTTTGTAGCAGGAAAGCGCAGAGAGACAAATATGGACGCTGCACCTTGACAGAAAAAATAGAACTCTACGGCTGTTTTTAGATAGAATTAGAACTCCAAATGTTTTCTTGTTTGGATCATGCTTACTTATGAAAATCTATATTCTATAGATTTTCAGAAAGGAGCTTTTGAGTATGAGAGACAGATAATAAAAGAGGCACCTCCAGGTTATTACGAGTCATAATAGCAATATACAATTATTTGCTGTTCTGCTTCCCACGTATCACCATATGCCTCAAATAATATGAGATATTATCTGTATTTCATGTGGAAAAAACACTCCACCTTTGTTTATTAAATTAGAAGGAAGAGGATATTAAAAAAGCAATCTTCCTCGGGGTTATCTAACCTGTTAGTCTGGATTGATTTAAAAGTCCTTCTTCTCATTCCTTCAGCGTTTGCTCGACTTTGCCAGCATGAACTGACTGCCAGTGATTCCCATTGAAAAACGGTTTTGAAAAAATTCAAATCAAATAGAAAATATTGGATCCCTCGTGTGCCTTTAGACTTGGCCGTGATGCATTTATGACACGTAACTAAAGTTCGTTTTTTTGCGTATAGGAACAGAAACAGCCACATTTTTCGCTCAGACTTCACCCGGAGTTTCTCCTGCCAGCCTCCCCCCCCCCCCCCCTCCCCCGAGTATCTTTTTGCAGCAAGTCCGAGTGAGTTGATGTGAGAATGCAGCAGGATATTATCCGGAGAATTCACCTCGAGCCAATGGGGAGGGGGGTTTCATTATTGAGAAATTTTGAGGGTGTTTAAAAAAAATACTGTATTTAATAAACCACACACAATTTTCTTTTTGAAAAGTGACACTCATATTTTGTCTTCCGTAATTTTTTTGGGTTGAACGTAAACAAATGATATGAAAAAAATATATACAATGAATACATTTACCGCCCTGTCTTTAAGTAAGCCGAGGTACAACCTGCGTTTCTGCCACTGAAAAACACAAAGCCTGAAAAGAAACAACATTTTTCCAACAACTAAATTTGAGTCACATTATACATTCCTGTTTTTGAAAAGTTGGGTCAATCTCTGTGGCTCTTGCACTTGTTTGTGCGAGGGGGAGTGTGGGGGGAGGGGGGAGGGGTGGGGGTGTCAACCTGCTTCCAAGCATATTATTGTGTTTCGTGCTTCCCAACATCCCTCTGTTTTACATGCTGCATCGTGTTGACGGATATTACTCTTGACTGGCAACTGAGCTGTCTGAGAATGAAATTAAATATTTAAAGGAGCAGCGTGGTCGTTCTTTTCCATCACTGCGACTACAGGGAGACACTGCGGAGACTATGGTGCGCCTGAAGGGACAAAATAGCACGCGATTAATACAGTAAAAAAATATGATCGCATTCATTTTAAGACCTTAATTAATTATTTATCTCCTGAATCGCACCCCGGCCCATCACTTTTGCCACAACATTACCGTCTTCATTTACTGAGGTCAATAGTGCATGCAATGGTCAAGTTACACTGAGAGCGCCCTCTGCTGGATCAACTACTTCAGACGGCCTGGTGAGCTGATTGACTGTGTATTTTGAATTCAAACGGCTCATTACAGTTCGAATATGAACTTATCCATGCACTTTGAATAAAAAATGACATCCCTTGTGAGGTATTGTTACATCTATGTGAGGCTCCCACATCATGCCAGGAAAATATTTCCCATGTGCAAAGTCTATTTTTTCACGGGGTCCACATGTCTCATATGGGTTCAGATGTTTTGGCAGATGTGAATTTTCACGTTTTGTTTAGTTGTGTGAGGAAAATGAAAAAAAACCCAAAGTTTAGATGTTGAAGTTTCACTCCAAAAACATTCAAATGTCTCCGTTATTAAACTGTTTTTTGTTGTGCAAAGGTTCCGACTCCACATCTAGTCTTCAGTGAGGATCTTTGTGGTGAACGACGCACTTGATGCAACATTTCGTCAAACAGTGTCAAAGTGCAAGGCTGAAGGAATTCTTAACATTTCTCTTTAAATCATGAAGCTTTGGGAGTCAGTGGCAATGAGGTAAACTGAGCTGTGCTGTGCAGCGTAGCAGGGGGAGCCATGATGCTCTGTTGTCAGGAACACGGCACAGTGGGGACATACGGGGGGAGGGGGGAGGGGGGGTGTTGGTAGAGGGATTAGAGGAATAGGGTTTGCACAAAACTTCTGTTTGGGTGGAGCTGCCATTTTTCCCTCCCTGCTGACTCTTTATGCAAACCAGAAGCAACCGAGTGGAAATCTGGCTCCACACTGACAACTCATCATTTCATTCCTGACTTTTGGAGTGAGCTGCACATTTTAATAAACTCGTCTCGTCTCGCACATTATACAAGCACCTTCAAATGAGATTGGAAGAAAATAACATCTGTCTTCGCGGAACTCTTTAAAAACTGCTTGGGGTTTGACAGGCCAAAATTAAACCTTTCATTAGCGGTTGCAGCTTAAGAAATATGTCTTTGCCAACCGTGCAGCCGTACAACTTTACCAGAGACGTCCCAAAAGGGACATCAACTGATGAACGATAGGCTACTAATACGCTCCCATCTGCTCATCCTCTGAGTACTTCCATTAAGAAGACGGATACTGATACAACAATGTGCCATAAAGAAATACAACAACAAAAAAAACATGCCACTATTTCCTAAAAGCAGAGAAACCACAGGCTGCTGTAGTTGTCAAAGTTAAACTTTAAAAATGGCAAGCGACCAGGAATAGCCGTGTTCACAGAGTTCTGAACTTCACCAAAGCAGCCTCGGGAGAGTTCAGCGAGTGCATCAGTAATACCCCCTCGCTCTCACAAACACAGCGGATGACACGGCACATTGACCACAGGTCCAACACGAATTTGACCATTCATTCCACACCGCTGGGTAAAAGCTAGATGGTTGTTGTTCGCCCACAGAAACACATCTGCTCGTTGAAATCCTGTTCACTTCTCTGCTATTGTGTTGCAAGATAATTAAAAGAGGATTCAGATATTTGGTTTTTTCAACATGGTCGACAGCCACAAGGTGATAAGAGGTTTTGGAACTTCACCTTGTATCATGTTGACACGTCTTAAACTGAGCTTCATGTTTCATCAAGAGAGAGTGAAAGAAAGAGTAGTAATTATAGTAAGTGCATGGCTCGCTTTTGTCTGCCTGAGGAACGTAAGAAGCAGTAATAGGAAGAATAGGTGCCTCACTAGTTTCACACCATGTTCCCATAAAGTCTGGTATCTGAATGTTTGAAGAGTTCTATTCTTTTGTTAGAAAAGCAGTCAGAATATTTGGCTTTATCTACATGTAACTGCTTTATTACCTCTGCTTTTAGATTTGGGAAGGCGTGCAAATATTAAGTCAGGTTATCACTAGCTAGACCTGGCGAGTGTCCCGTGAGACAGTTTAACGGGGAAAGAACGTGCACAGTCAATTTTTTCTCGTAAGCACTATCTGGTGCTCACCTGAAATAGTTTTTTATCGTCCCTTTAGGGGCTCTGTAGGTTTTAGACATTTTGTTCAATCGTAATTAATCCCTGAAAGACAATTGTTCATCAAAATCTAATTTTCAGCGTGTTTTGAGTTCCATTATTTTGCATTTTAAAATGTTTTTCTTATGCTTTTTATTTTGAATTTTGTACTGCATTAAGCATTAACAAGAGCTTTTATTTTGAAAGAAAAAAAAACACAGAAATAAGATCTCACTGCAGCTCCAAAAAGTAAATGAAAATAGCTGATGCGAACGGCAAGTATTTGTCTTCAGCAACCCCTCCCCGAGCGGCCTTCTTGGAGGACTAGCCTCCGTACATGGGGCACATGCGCTAACCATGAGGCCATCAGTGCCCCCCATACCATCAATGTTAATAGACGAACAAGAAAACAGAGAAGAAATTTTGCAAAAGAATTAGAACCCTCATTCTAATCAAATAAAATAAATTAAAATGTATACCATGAATTACCCTCTAAAGAAATTGGCAGAACATTTTTTAAAGTAACATTTCTATTTTCATTGTAAACTGTGAGTTAAAAAACAAGAACAGGCTGTAATGCAAACAGCAAAAACAATCTACAGTGTCACTCAATGAGTGACACTGTAGATTGACGAGCCAAGCGGTGAAAAGTATGGCACAAAAACATTACTGTTCTGTTTGTGGTGTGTGTGTGTGTGTGTGTGTGTGTGTGTGTGTGTGTGTGTGTGTGTGTGTGTGTGTGCCCAACAGCTGTTGTTATAAACTGAGGTTAGCGAGCACCAGAATAAAAACCACCTGTCATTGTCTCAGCAGAGGCAGAAAAAGGGAACACAGGCAACAACAAAAAATGGAACAAGCAACGTCTCCAAAACTTCAGAAAATGTCTCAGACTAGAATTAAATCTTTGGAAAATGTATTTCAACTGTCTTAAGAGCAGCAGACAACCTTCGGGGACCGACTCTGATAATGGATTCTAAGCCCTCCACGTGGCATGTCGCGGCTCTGTGTTAGCACCCGCTCTGACAAGGGTGGATAAAATTACAAAAAGAGTCATGGAGAAAAAAATAATAATATCACTGTGTCTGTGATTCTTAGAGTTAATCTGTGAGAGCTGGAAGGCTTTGTCACTATATTTGTGTGCGTATAAATCAGCATGCGAAGGTGTGCGACGGATCTGAATCATTTTCGTGCAACAGTTCATTCATTTTGACTTTCTGAAAAGAGTGAGTTCAATTATTTCTAAGGTCTCAATACGTTAGGAAGAGGTGCAAAGGAAAATAAATCTCCTTCAATTCCTTTTTCTCTTTGGTACTCATTCCTGCGAGTTCGGTTCTGCATGCATTGATGGCCAGCTGCAGAAGAGGAAAACAAAGATGGACCATGCATACTCACTTAAACATGTATATGAAAAACGCCCTTCAATATGTCCAGGAGCTTAAGTTTAGCAAACAATCCAAGGCTCTTATTAGCCAAGATTCATTTATATTTCATACACGCTCTTTCCACCTCTGGTTCGAATAAGGATTCATCTTTCTAGCACGCGTTTCATAAGAGAAACTGCCCATTCCCATTTGTTTCTCCAGACCTGCATTCGATGCAAATGCTGCTACCAATGAGAGAATACATAAAACATGGTTTGGAATACTGTTGCAGGTGTCACTGTAAATGATTTTACAAATATCAGCTATTTCCACCATGTGGAGCATATACGATCCATCCCCGTTTACAGCATAAAAAGCCCTGTGATATTATAGAACATAAAGCATGTGGTGGCACAAATCAAATATTTCTGTACTAATAAAGTCAAATGTTGAATTTGGTTGGTTTAAATTGGAGAGAAAATTAACTTATGCCAAGGTGCATGCCCAGTCCTTTAAGCCAAAGCAACACAATATCAAATATGTCATAACACAGTTTGACAAATGAGATGCATAAAGTGTTCAACCATTGGAAGCCACATTTAATTGTGTTGCGCAGAAAAGACGGACACGTTGCATCACATCTGTTCATGCATATTTTTTAATACATTTTCTATATTTCTGGCCCCGCTTGGCCCAGCAGAAGAATACCTAAAACATGTCAGAGACCCAGGGTTATTATCAAGTGAAAGTAACAAAAAGATGAATAAAATACCGTCAACATGTTTTTAATAACTACAAGTAGACAACAACATATCTCAGGCATAGAAAAAGGAAAAAAAACAACTGCCGGGAGCTACTTATTGTGTCAAGGCTGTAACAGTCCTGGTTCTGAAGAATGATCGGGGAATATGACTCAGTTTTATTAATATGGCCTTGTTGCCATGGTAACACGGTAGGAGGTAAATTGCGAGGACGACTTACAGAGTGAAAGGGGCTGAATAACTTCTCTATAGAAAAAAGAAAGGTGAACAAAGGTCTTAGTGAAAATGTTACAAACAATAAATAGGTACGTGCTTTATAAGAGCTTTCAGTGAAGGTATGCACTACTGTTTCCCTACAGCATCAAGAATGTTATTCGTCATTCATACTCAATGTCAGGCGTTGTGTAAGGTGAGATGTTTCACTGAAAAAGGATTGCATGCATATTACGAGTGGAAATTTTCTTTGGGTAGAACCAGTCCTTGAGCAAGCAAAAATTATAAAATTTCAGTATCAGTGTTTGCCTTTTGTACACACACACACACACACACACAAAAAAACTAGCTGTCAATTTATAGCCCCGACCCAGCTCTTAATGACTCACCAAACCATCCACCAGCAATTGGGATGGCTCATCAATTTAATTACTTTACAACCCAGGCCCGCCCCATGCTGTCAAAATCCTGGCAATGGAAGTTTCCAGTCACCCTGAACTTGTAAATATGCCAGGAGGAGAGCTCTTTTGCACTTCAGTTCACAAAGTAAAATCCAATAAAGGGGTTATAAATCAAAGAGGAACACATTAAGATAGCTCATGAATAGATATTAAAGTTACATATTTAATAGATTTTCTACACAAATAGATACATATCCATAATCGGAATACTCATCAAGTACTTTACTTTTATTCCTAATAAACTATTTTCTACTGGCACCTATCAAAGGCAGGCTTGGTAAATTTCAAAAACTAGCACGATTTTGAAAGTAGCATTAAGCCCCGTTTTCGAAAGACAATTTCAACCAAAATCCAAAAGAGTGTATCTGGAGGAAATTACCCAACCCTGCCTTTAATCTACTAGAACACATGGTTTTATCCTGTCAAATGTTTAGCTTGAGTCATAACTGCTGCTCACCATAGGCCCCAAAGTGTCCCTCCGTTAAACAGCAAAAACAGTAACACCAAAGAATACTCATTATTTCTGTAAACAGCACCTAAACTATAATGGATTATTCAGAAAATATCACATAAATGCAATGCTACTGTATACAGCAGATGGCATGCAAATTTAATGAGTGGCAATATCTTTGGAGAGAAACATAAAAAAGAAGTGATTATGCAAATGAAGGTTTTTTAAAAAAATCCATCACTTCAACACAAGTCCTGCAATAACTACTAAGTAGCACAAGCGCTGCTCAATATTTCAACTTTATTGTTTCCCCGGAATGAGACTCCTGATTCCTGAATTTTTCAATGATCCCCTATGGGACACTGATGGTGCAGAGTTACAGCTCAACGTGACAAGTTTTTAATGCTCAGGCAGCATATCTATGAGGCTGTGTGCCGGGCCAGACTGAAGGCTTAAGTCTGCTATTGCTAGTGAGGCTGTAGTCTGCTGCCTCACTGATCTCACACGTCAACACCTTCTGAGCTTTGATAGCTAGTTAGCCACAGCTCAGCACCCATTCAAGTGACAGCTAGCATGGACGATAAATGCTACTACTAGGCTTTTTATACCACAGTTCTATCACTGGCAAGCACACCTCTCACTGGACACACCTCCTCTTACCCCACTAACAACGCCTTTTTCTTTGTATGTTATTATGGATTTCTTAGCCTGCCCCTAACCCGCCCCATTGTTAAATGTTTTACATACATTTTTTATGAACATGGCTTTTTATAAACACAGATGAAGTAAAGTGAGTCATGGTTGAAAGCTGAGTCCATCAAAGAAACGTTACACTTACCATACAGCCAGATGACTCTAACTGCCTGTCAGACACACACTTAAAGTTCTTCTTGCAGCCACCGTTATCTTTGGAGCAGTCCCGAACCGGTCCGAAAGATGCCAATAGGTCCTCCACAGTCTCGAAATAAGTGGACATCATGGCCTCTTCCCTGAAAAATAAGGAGAAAAAAAGGTTGAGAGAGGAAAATAAATGCTAGAGTGCCTGGACATGCCATTATAATGTTGCTGTTTCTAGCACAATTTATAAGCATTAGTGGCATTTTCGTTGCTTTTTACTCATCCACCTGCAATCAACGCGTGTACTTCTTCCATAAAAGGTTTCTCAAGTGTGCCTGATGTCTACACTTTTAAAAAAATGTAAATTCATCAAAATGAACACCAGCAATAACAGCGTTTTTAATGATATTTTCCCCAACATGCCGTGTTTCCTTTGTGAGCACTCACTTGATTTTATGACAGGCAGTGCAAAGGCAAACATTAATAAACCCAATCCAGTAGTGGTTTAAAATAGATGTACCCTACGGCTTTCGGTATGTTGTAGCAGAGTAAAGCAGTTTTCAAACAACAAAAGTTTTGACTGCAGGGGTTGACACTGGTCGGGTCACGTCTGGGAGGAGCTGGTAAATTGGCATTAATTGGACGCGTTTGTGATGGTGCTGTGATGGAGAGCACAAGCAATCAGCATTCTGTGTCCATAAACTCTCAGGACCAAGCCAAGGCCAAGACATGCAGGCCCGCCTCCGCTGGCAACAATGATGAAATAACAAAAAAGAAACGGACAACTGCATGAATGCACACTCAAAGATAAACAGAGGCACTGACAGTTAAAGGCAAATTGATTTATTTCTCATCTTGACAAATAGGATAACATTATGCTAATTTATTTTATATTTGTGGGATTCAATAGTGGGCTAAATGGCATTTTATTAGATGATAATTCAACTTGATGGCACATTTGCTTGGACTCGTATATTGCTTTACTGGTCTTTTGACCACTCAAAGCACTTTTACACATGTCATAATCACCCAAATTGCTGTTTGTCTGAAAATAAATTTTGACAAGTGACTACAGGAACTAGGCATTGAGACCCAAACCTTCCTGTTGAGATGCAAGCAGTCTGCCAGTGAGCCACAGTACACACATTTATTATTCATACAGACAAAGGATGTAGGCCTACAGGAAAAAAAGGAAAACAGCTATGCTAGCAACTCTTAAATGCAGTAGGCCTTCTTATAGAAGTACTTTTGGTAAAATGTTGTCAGCATGCTAGTAGGATTAGAATGACAATGCAACATTGCTAGTGTGCAAGAGGTTTTGTTTTTCCATTTAAAATTTGAAGAGTCTGTCAATTAGCCATGCTAGCAACTGTGAGTGGCGGTGCTTGAAAGCAGAACTTTGAGCTGAATGTTAATGTCAGTATGCTAGTAGGTTAAGAAGGACAATGACAGTCCTAGTACTAGTGTGTAGAGGTTCTTTTTTTTTTTCATTGAAATTCATAAATTTGGGATTTTGTACAGGCAAAAGTCTTAGAGTTGCTTCCGGATCAATTGATCTGTTTTCACTGTGTATGTACGTCAGCCACTGTGCCCATGCAAGGGCACATAAAGGAGGACTCTACCTTTTCTAAGAAGCAGAATCTTTCTGTTTTGTTCTGGGAAATGTCAGCTTGACCATTGCTGTATAGATCAGCTGCTGTGTTCACTTCAGCATGCTCAGCTGTAACCATACACTGAGCTCTGCAGGCCTGCTGTCAGAGAGAACGAAGGGGTAAGCAACCCTGGTGTTTCTCTTTGCAAAGAAACAAAAAAGGACTGTCTGTTGCAATGAGACCACAGGGAACTCAGTGTGTTGTGAGGGTGACTTGACTACAAACAGCAGATAGATCTTGGATGATAGGAAGACAGATGCCCTGCTGAGCATGGAGGATTTGGGTGTATTGTCACTGTGACTGTCACTGTTTGTTGTGTCTTTTTCTCTGTGTACTTGGGTGCTTAAGTAGCAATGTCATTCCAAAGTAGCTCTGAAAATATTGCCACTGACCCAATAATATAAATGTGATGTGGCTTATAATGTGATTTAAAAATATCCCTGTGAAACAACTCTCCAAGCAGACATAAACTACTAAAAAGTTATTTATCTTGCAAAGGTTTAAAAAGAGCAAAGTTGACAATGTCACAACAGATCGACTTATTTGACTTGTAGTTGCCACTCCAACTGCATATTCGCTATTGCTATTTATTCTGTAGAAAGAGTTGTACATTGTGACCTTGTCATGGGCTTCAGGCAAAGATGAAGTGCAAAGCATTAAAAATAATAAAATAGTCAGGAACATGCTCCTCAGCATTGGCAAAATAACTTTAAAATTCATATCTCATTAGGTATGTACTGCAGGCATGCGTGGGCAGACACCCAGCCTACCTTCCTACTCAATCACAAAATGGTTTCTTTTATTTCTTTTTCAAAGTGTCTGCTCATGTGTGATTAGAATTTGTAATGCTGTGACACACCTTACAATGTTTTGAGCCAGGGACACCTCATTTTAAATAGTCAGTTTTTTTTATGTTAGATGTATGGCACATCAGCAGATAATTGGCTCATCTAATTTTTGTTGGCAGTGAAGTATTATCACTCATCAACAGCACATTGGCACAACACCTTCTTGACACATTCTTTCAATCACTCACTGTCACACTAAGATAAAAGCACTGACACCAAATGAGCCAATGAGTACATTATCAGGTCAAATGTGAGTATCCCTCCATTGGATAATTTAAGTAACACATATTTTCTTGTGGTTTGGTACTGTAGGTATATTGTGCTCCGATGGCTATATGCGTTAGGATTTTTTAATGGCCACCTACAGTACCTCCACCCAAACCATGCGGGTCCATCTAATCTGAGCATGAAATCAAAACAGGATATGAGTGACATCAACTAATGAGGCAAGGCAGTATCAACAACATTTACAACACCAACATTTTAAGGATTTCAGATGACAAAACCATTGATAAAATTGTACCACTGATTTTGAGAATTTGATTATGCATACTAAAAACATTTCAAGATAATTAAAATTTCACCTTCTGCTTGCAGCAAATTAAGACAAGTTTATTGGCTCCCAATAGGGACTTGGTATGTGGTTATAGCAGACCCATTGTGCAATGGAAGTATTGATGTCATCCAGCAATTCCAAGTACCAATGTACTAATGCAACCCTCCAAACAGACTTTTTTTGCTGACCCTATTTCTCAGTTTACAACTTTCCTGCCATAGGAGCAGCTCTGCAATAGTGAAACCATTGAGAAGAAAGTGGCCTTTCAAAGGCCAATTAAAGTCTCTGAAAATGTATCTAAAAGAACATCCTTGTTATAGCATACATGTTCTGCTGTACAGATATTTATCCACCTGGGTTTGAGTTGTTTTGATTTAGAATAACATTTATCTGTTTTTGCAAATGAACTTTATATTTGCTAACAGGGTTTATTAACCTTTAGTCCACCAACCACAGCCACTGGATACATTTTCAGATACATGTATTTAATTGTGTTTATTCAGACTTGTTTGTATTAGAATTTCATGGATAGCCACATATATGTGCACTGAAATTCCTAAATAAATACTTTTCGAATTCCCCAAACTGCCAGACTTTTATGCTTACTTTGATAGTTGGAAGAGTTTGACCTACATGAACCATCAATTAAATGTTGAGCCTTTTGTAAAAAATGAGTACAAATAAAAATGTTTCACAAAACAGGGGTCAGAAAGACACATGTTCAAATACTTCTCTTTTTCAAATTGATTAGAAAACAAAATGGATTGCAATGGAGTCTTCTGGGCAATTGTCCAGTGCTGTCTATATCCTTTTCTGCAGCAATCTTTTCCATGTTCACTTGGAGGAACAAAAAGTTCTCTAAGGCCATCTGACAAATGAAGTTATCCTGGGTAAGATATTTGTATGCTGTACACACAGATAGATCGGGTCTTTCTTAATATGTCAGATTGCTGAACCACATCATCTCAGTGGAGGAGTAGAAGCCTGGATCCTGGGTGTTCTTTGATTTTTTGAGATTCTAACGATATCATGCTGAGTGGGGCCAGCCATCTTCTGAAAGACCCAACTGCTTATTTTCTCAGTCTGATTTTTCAAATGTATGCGCAGGTGTGTGGTCAGGCCAAAGACTGAATAGAAAATAGGGATGAGAGAAAATTGCCAATTGCCTTTTGTGTTCAATCTTCTTTCACAACCATTGTCTGATACTAAGCTTGTTGTGAGACACCAAGACATTTTGGGCCTGTTATTTATGATTGCAGATTTGGGTACTTTGGGTTTTTTACCAATGGGTCAATGGGGAAACAATTTGATGCACGTAAGAGATCATAGACCAACTTAAAAAAAGGAAAGCCAGCATCATCTGACAATGGAAACACCCTAACACAACCTTAGTTAATGACAGTTCTTGATTTATTCCCTTTGGATCTTATTTTTTAACAAATTGTCATATTTTTAATGTCCTCTGTGATTCTTCATGGTTTGTTCTAGTTCTACTTGCTCTTTCTCAGACTGATTCCCATCCAATAGACCCCATCCTCTCAAGTTTCACCTTGCATCTATTCAAACAAGTCTTTGGAGGGCGCTCTGTTTTAGGATGAATGTTAGGTTTTACAGCTAAACTCTATGGTGCACTCTTCACAATCCCCCATGAGCAAGGCTAAACTTTTATAATCCACTTCCTTGTTTAAATGAGGCCTTTATGGGGCACCAGTTTAGCTCAGTGGTAGAAGTGTTTACCCATTATACAGAGGCTATAGTCCTCATTGCACCGGCCCTGGATTTGAATGCGGCCTCTGCCCTTTGCTACATGTCAACCCCAACCCTCTACTCCCATCATTTCCTGTCTCTCTTCGTTTGTATGTATGGCCTGCCCATTGATTGTCTGAACCCGCATTCTAAAGAGGGATTTGTAATCTCAATGAGTTTCTCCTTGTTGAAAAAGGTTCAATACATTAATTGTAAATATCATTCTCAATACAATCATCACATATTCAAATTCAAATAATGAGCACTATTCCAATAATGTTCATCTGGAGGCCAACTGGTGGTCATTCTTACTTGTCTGTACCATCTGTGATATAAGTAGGTATCTTTAAGAAAGTGTTGCTATATTATGTGGCTGCCCTAGCAAGACCTAACTCAAATTATTTTGAGGTTTGCTTCATTTTCAGGACATGTGCTCCTTGTCAGGGTTAAAGGTAGAGGGGAATTCAAAAGTCATCAACAGTACAGGGCTTCAATGGGTGGTTGTCATTGTCCACTTTCCCTTCACACTGGCCAGTTGCGAACAATCATTAAAATGTTGATCCTTTTTATTGTAGGCAGAATCTCTCTCTCTCTCTCTCTCTCTCTGACAGCAGATGCTGCATTAGAGACCAATTGATTCTTTAAACTATGTGTTTATTTAGCCCTAAACCCTGCAATTGTCCAGTAACATCCTCTGGATTGTGCTCTTGTTAAGCACTGTCAGGAAGGAAAATTGCACATTTATTGTATTGTACCGAATCTTTAAAGGTCCATTCTCTGTCTCGGCCTCCCATGTCTTATTGTTCTTCTCTTTACTTGGCAACTCAATTTTTACGAATTAGACAGACAACACATGGCATTCTGTGCATCAGTTCTTTCTGGCAGGCACTCAAAGCATTGACAAATGACTCCTTAATTCGGGGGAAAACAGAGGGTGGGGAAGGTGAAGCAGACAAAAATAATGGCCTGCCTCAGCTGTGAGGTGCATGCTAACAGGCTCTCCTTCTGGATCGAGGCAATAGTCAGTCGAAGATGAAAAAACGATCAATTCCAGGATGCCATTTGCAAGACAGTCCAGAAGGAGGAAAATGGTGAAAAAAAAAGTCCAGGATATCTCAGAGTAAGAACAATGGAAGGTTTCTTCAAATGTGGGACCTATTAAATCAGTCTAAAGACTTTGGGAAGTATTCATAAACGTTGCCCTCTCACTTATTAATTAACAGCAGTGTGAGAAGTGATCCATAAAGGTTGTTTGGACAAGTAAAGAAACCTTACATCACCCTACAAATATATTCCACAGTCATTATCTTGTCAAAAGCAACAATGTCTGATCAGTGTTCCTTTTCCAAATCATTACCAAATCAAGATCATCTCTTTTGGCACTTTGACTCTGTTGGCTTGACCCAAAAGCGCATTGGCTGCATCTAAACACTGACTAATGTACTTGTTATTAATCTTCCTCTTGCTTTTCCCGATGATGAATGACCAGGCGATGCAGCCCAAAGTTAGAGCGCTGCTCCAGCATGATTACAGAGCCTGTTATTGGTCTGCCCCTGCACTTGATTAATGCTCTTGCTCCAGCTCCCCACAAAATATGCTGACTCTCATCAAGCACTTTTGTCATTGAATAGAGTGCATTTTCTTTAAGCTTGCAGTAATCACTGAGGGAAAATCTAGCGAGCGAAGAAAGCAGGTAAGTGATAAAAATAAAGATTGATACATCTATTCTTTGGTTGAGTGCTGAGTTGTAAAACACCTTTGATGGAGATTTGGAGTTAGGAGACTGTGATTTATGTACCTGATTTTCCCCTGGTGACAATGTCTTGCAGTTGCAATGGGTTATTGGCAATGACATATTTTGATGGTTCACTTGATCACAGCGAGTGAGGCTATTAATCTCCAATGTGGGTTGTCAGCAGCTACTCAGAGTTATTAACCTTTCCTTACTGGCAAAAAAGTGAGTCTTAGGGCAAAGTTTACTGTGACTGTATAATGGTATAATCTGATATCCAAGTGTTTATAATATATTAATGGTTATCGAAGTAAGCAAGTAGCCAAATGGCTTGGTAACATTTAATAAGACTAAATGTGTTTTATTGCTAGTGGTACAGTGAGTCACAGGACGCTATTTTACCAATCAATACATCTATTAGCCTGAAGGGGCAAGTGCAGTTTTATGGTCTGTCCAACTGACCTACTTAAAATTATATTTATTGACGAGTAGAGGCGCTGCTGTGTGTTAGTGTAGGAACCATTCTTGTGTTTGACTGTGTGGGTGTGTACCATTTGGAAAATGCACCAATGAGTGGATGGATCACAATATGGTGGCTTGGCATGAAAATGAAAACTGTGTCGGTGAAGAAACTATCTGACAGTTCCACTGAACTGTATATGAAATTTGGTTAGGTATAATAGGGCCCAGAGAGTAATTCCATCAAAAATAAATTTGTTTAAAGAAAATATAGGTATAAATAATCCAGGTCCAGGCACTCAGAATTGTCTGAAAATATAAAAAGGCCTGTAATTCATTGGGCTAGAAACATTAAAATACACCAACGCGTATCCGCTTGTGCCTCCTTCAGAATGATATATTGCACAGATTTTTTTTCCCAAACATTGAATCACTGATTAATAAAGAAAACTTGGCTCAAAGTTAGGGTTTTAAAAATGTCAATATCTCAACACTTTCTAAAACCATGTGTTTTTAAATTACACCTCCAAGCATACAAAAAATGCAGATCTTCAGTCCTATGTTTGACTTAAATAGGGACAGGACTGTCCAAAATGCACAAATACATTGGGAACAATTTTGTAGCTTAACATTGCCAATATATGTGTGCAATTCAGTTATAGTCCAGAATGTAAGTACACCTTTCAGTTTGGTAAAGATATTCACATACGACATAAATCCGTCGCTACAGTTTCTGGCTTTACAGACTCCATAGGTAAATGTAATGTAGTTTAGAAACAGTAGATATAAAGTAAGATGATCTTTATAAATAAAAGCATGTAAGTTAATGGCTTTATAGTGGCTTGAACTTTCCAATGAAAGCATTTGAACTGTTCTTTTGTTGAAGGCAAACCAGCGATCTTTTAACCTTTAGGTCAAGCAAGTTAATACTGTGTCAAGAGGAAATTAAAAAGAAGGTACAAAGCCAGAGGGAAACCAGGGAGGCACTTTATTTTATTCCAACCAGGTCTGACCCTCTTAAAAGCTCTGCACACTTACCCCTGAGGAGCAGGGCAATGAAATGTGCATGCACTGGTTAAGTCACTGAGGTTGGATGTTCCAAACATTCCCACAAGAAGCTGTATTTTAAATATTGATTCCTTAACAACAATGTATCTTCTTATCTCGCAGAAAAAAAAGGAGTTGTTGTGAAGGTTGGTCCTTGATTCTGTTTATCTGAGCCAACCCTGACCCTCTTGGCCCCGTTTGCATAATCGCAAAGAGGGAATATAAATGATTTCTCAATGCGAGTGTTGTGATTCAATTCCGGCAGGAAATAAAAAATACTAAAATAATTCAAAACAGTATTCCATTGAAAATCCCAAAAACAACTTCTAAAATATATTTTTTTAGGTTAAAGCCCATGTGGGGAGTTTTTATCTGGTTATGAAACAGACTGAAATTAATATAGATGCTTTCTTTATGACGTACAAAAGTAGAAAAAGACAATGAAGATTGGCGATTTCTCTGTTGTTATATTTAAAGTCTGAAATTGCTGTCACGGCATAGGTGTCAGAAAGAAGTGATTAAAAGAAACAACCTTTTATTTATACTCCACTGCAAAGATTCTCCATGAGTGATACATGTGACTCAAATATTTGCGACAAATTCAGTAAAGATATAAGATGTACCACTTTTTCCACAGGGGGCGCCAAAATCAAACCAAAGTGAAAGTTCCCCACGAGCTTTGAGTATAGTACAAAAAATTAAATTAAATTGAATTTGTCAAAGATAATAAAAAAGATCTTACCAGCATGAAAAGCCCAAAAATAATATTTGAAGAAATGCTTTGGGTCGTTTAAAACGTACAATATGTAGATTTTAAAAAAATGTTTACATTAAAATGTCTTAATTAATAAAAAATGTTCTAAACCTATATTATATATTTTTTTGTTCAGTACTTACATTACCTCAAATATTTCCAACAATTATCAAAGCCAGAGAACTCCGTAATTTATAGTTGTTACGGGACGTGTCTTGTTGTGTCCGCCACCATTGCAGAGACGCCATGACAGACGGAATGTTTATGGTTGCCGTGGAAACACGGGATGTCACTTCAAAGACCGCTACACAAGGAAGCGAGAATTGCTACTGAAAGCCGGCTTACTGTTGCTGTATGTCTGCTGTGATAAAAACTTCATGTAAATCATACTTGGATACATCGTTGGTTGACATTTTGTCTGCCTCAGGTCTGTTTCGCCGTTTAGTCTTCACGAGGGGTGTGGGGACCCCCATGAGCCTCGACATCATCTTTTGTTATTGTAGTATTGATAAAGAGCCCCCTGGTGGCTGAATCTACATATTGTATCCTTTAAATATACGATCCATAGTCTTTGAAAAATGCTACATAATCGATAACGCGTACTATCGATATATAGATTTAATAAATTTTACAATAATACTATATAAAAGGATACTATAAAATGATTCAAACAGCCTAATCAATGAGAGGGTCAGTCTAAAGTTTAAAGCTTAGTTAAGTTACGCCTAAAATGACCCTTATACCATCTTATCGTTTCCTGACTCATTTTCAATGTTTTCAGTCAGACAGCTGATTGGCAGTGGTTAAACGAGGCGAATCCTTTTTAAACACCCCAGCTACAGTGCATTGCACAACTTCCTGCATCAACATGTCTATCATGACTGACTGCCTGCATCACTGTCTGCATAAACGCTCGAGGAAAACGTTTCCGCGAGAAACTCTGGAGGGTCTCTGGGGACCTTGTTCCACCAAAATGCTTTGGATAATGAGTTATCTGCATTATTCATGACTATCTGACAGATCCCCCCCGAATGCTACAGGAACTAATCATCAACCAAATACAGAACGTTAACTTATTATTCCAACTGAAGTAGGCTGTTAATCATTTAAACAATGTGTATTCCTCCCTCATGTTTTCAGATGTTTTCTTGTATTTTTCCTGGTGAAATTGATTAATCTCTCCGTAGTACAAGTCCGTTTGGAACACAACAAAAGATGGCTTTATTTCAATCTGTTACAATATGTAATACGTCATGTTGCCTTGACAAGCAACGTATGATATCTCACTTGAAGCTAACTGTACATAAATAAAATATGAAATTCTGTTTGTCTCTAAATGAGGCCTCATACAGAGAGGCAGAGCACGTGCATTCAAAGAGACTTGAGAGAAGTGACGGCAGCAGACATATTCACCACGTTCATGCAGGCACGTCCGATCACTGATGAATACCTTAATGGCCCCCAAAAGGAGCTCTTCTACTTTAAAGTAAACAAAAGCTACATCTCATGCTCTCTGCTAAAGTGCTCAATTTGCACCTGCAGATGCGACATAACCCTCCAAGGTCTCTTTATCCCGCGATAATGGTGGCACTTGAGTGATCTTCAAGGAAAGAAATAATGTACAAAAGAAGTAATTACCTAACTCCTACCTGAAAAAAAGTGACAGTGATTTTTTTGTGATTTAAGTGATAAATACAAATGTGATCAGATGAAGCAGTCAGATGCTTGCCGTTCTTAGACATGTCTTCGTTTTTTGTTTTTTTTAAACGCACCATCCCTCTTTCAAAGTAAGTCCCATACCTTGGCTAATTAATTCCATTTACATCAGTATAAGCAGATGTGTGCAATTGCCTAGGGATTCTGGGCTCCTGAGGCAATTTCATAAAGCCTGTGGAAAAAGTTTGGATAATCGCAGCGAGCAGCTAGAAAGTGCAGCAACAATTTATACAACAAACATAAGACACAAAAAAATACCGTGCTCAGTGATTACTGCAATTTATCCTTCGTGAATGTGATGAGTTTATTGAATCCGTGGCATCAGAAGCACCTTCGGGTGTTTTGGTGCAGAGAATGAGATATGAGAAAATAAGGAAGAAATTCAAATTTACATCGACCATGCAGATAAAGTAAGCCTTGTCTTAAAAAAGGGTGTTTTGATAAACACTTATACATGTTCAATGCAGTGGCTGACAATCCTTCTATCAGAGATATTCATGTTCTATAGCTGCTGCTGACATGCTGGGGGTGATGAGACACTTTGTACACCGTGATAAATGCTGTCTTAAATGTGTAAGTTGTCCCACGGGGTACATTAGTAGCTATTTCATGCACATTTCTTCTGCTAGGTTTGTCCCCGGTTCAGTCTGGATGCTGACACCTTGCTCTGCTCCCATCATGCAACAGGCCTCTGTTGCAGTATCAAGTGTGTTGGAAATGTATGTTCTTTATCTGATTAGCACTTTATTTTGCAGTAACACCTGTACATATTCCAGGTGTGGCTGGAATCATGCAGTGTGCACATGTTGTACCATATTATATATATATAGGGTTAGATCATATGGCTACACCCCAACAGCCTCTACTATCTGTGAAGTGCGTCAGTGAATAGTTATCTCATAAACATCACACAAAAAGTGATTTTGGCAGAGAAGATTTGTCTAGTTTTTTATGGGTGCAACCCACGTACTCAGCTCTGCTTCTTATCCCACAATGTATGTTCCATACAAATGTGGCACCATTTAAAAGGAAAATTAACAGGCTTCCCAGCTGTATACGATTTATTGCCAAGAAGCAACGTTACAACAAAGAAATAATCTACCAAACACAAATTTTCTTAATTTTTGGGCAATATTTATAAATGTGCAATATTAGCAACTGTGTGTGCTGGTTACAATTATTTAAACGTGGTGGAAACTTATTTTGTGTCTGATGACTATGAGGTTAAAATGATAAACGGTCATATAATCCTCCATTTGTGTGATCCTCTTCTTTGAGAAGTACAACATTTTTTATGCAACAAAGGCAGACAATTTGGTTTTCAAATGAAATGTCACTTCCCCGGCTGATTCCATAGTTGGGTGATTGTTTTAATCTGCAGCTGATGCTCTGACATATTTTGTGATTTCCAGCTGCACTGGTGCATGCCAGTGCCTACTGGCTGGTTTTGATGACATAAACATGCCTCACATTGCCAGCATTTTGTCATTGCACAGCAGGATTGCCAAATCCCTAAACTTGTTGACACTAACTTTGTAGTCTGAGTTTGTGTTTTGGATCCTTATTTTACATAGCTCAGAGTTAAGTTTATGTAATGCTACTTTCTCTGCCACTTCTGAGAAGTGAGTCAGGATTAAATGACCTGATTAAATGCTTAATGGGTTTTGAGCATTTTATTTAATCAGATAATAAAAGGAAAACTAGTTTTATTTAGGTTTGTAATCATTTTTTAGTTAAAACATGATTTTATTTTTACATAAAAAATGCTAATCTTTAATGCTAACCTATCCAACATTGAAATAACTGTGACATTCCTCTTTGCCATTTCTACAGTCCAAGCTAGATTCAGAATGGAAGCATCAACACTAACAAGCACCACAGGCAGAGCTCCCAAATGAAGTAATGGCATAAATTATTTGGGCTTGTACACTCCATGACATTAAGGAGCTTTTTTCAGTGTTCCTGTGCTGCTCACTCTGCAGAGGGAGAATTTAGAATGCCAAAAAAATGTATCGGGGAAACTGTTACACACAGTTCATCTTTCAGCACAGGTGTCATGAAGCCGACTCCGACTGACCTGACCTCCCCTGGATCTTCAGTCACCAACACATCCGTCTTACAGCTGGCGATGGGGTTGATTGACAGCTCCACCGGTGGCACCACGAAGCTCTTGCTGACAGGCAGCCACAACCCTTGACCCAGACTGTAGAATGATCTGTGTTGGCACGACAAAATAAATGTCAATCAAACTACTGTCACATAAAAATATATTAGTAATACACACCTTTTGTATAATGTGGCCATACATATGTATACAGAGACAATATAGTAGTATGAAAACAGCTGGCTAAAAGGAGTGGGCACATGGGTGGATGCTGACATATTGCATAACGATGAATATTGATGGTTATGCAGAAATGGATGATCGTCCAGATATTCTTTAATGCACTACGAACTTTCAGACAAGGCAAGCAGGTGTGAATCTGAAAGTGTTACTTTCATTCTGACCTACCCTTAAAAAAACACCTTGTTAACATTGTTATGACCAGCTCGTAAAGGGAGGTTACAAAACAACACTTCATCGACTTTAACACTTATTCCATTACACTTCCATCCAACCACTTCTTCATGTAGCTCTCATGTGTTTTGTTGTGAAAATGATTTTATGCTCACTGAATATAGCATCAAAAACAACACGTTACGTTACTTCATGTTACGATACGACGCGATGCAAAATGATATAATGGGATAAGATAGGATAGGATAGGATGGGACATGATATGCTACACTAAAATAAGCTTAGCTAAACTACAGTAAACTAAGCTAAGCTACAGTAAGCTAAACTACAGTAAGCTAAGCTACAGAAAACTAAACTAAGCTAAGCTACAGTAAACTAAACTAAGATAAGCTACAGTAAGCTAAACTACAGTTAGCTAAGCTACAGTAAACTAAACTAAGATAAGCTACAGTAAGATAAACTACAGTAAGCTAAGCTACAGTAAACTAAGCTACAGTAAGCTAAACTACATTAAGCTAAGCTACAGTAAACTAAGCTAAGATAAGCAACAGTAAATGAAGCTACAGTAAGATAAACTACAGTAAGCTAAGCTAAAATAATCTACAGTAAGCTATGCAATGGTTCAGTCCAGTGTGGTCTGGTCAGGGGCAAAATGATACAGTGTGATGCGATACAATATTATGTGAAACTATACGACACACTTCATTGTTCCCTTAGGGAAATATGTCTTAGACTCAAGAGCTGCACACATTAAGCTGCCTCCAAAGCTTCTTTTTCCCTTTTTCTTTTTAATGCTGGCATATTGCAGGTTGTTAAATATTGATGGTTATACATTTATGGATGATCTTCCTAGAAATGTTTCCCTGAATACACTTTGAATGTCCTAACAAGGCCAGGTAGGTGTGATATTGAATCTGGGAGAGTCTGGGGCACAATTCGATGAGAGTCTGGCACAATTGTTCTTTGCTTGCTTCTACACATATTGTGATATTCAAGATACAAATCAATATACATGGGCCGTTGGTTTCTTAAGGGATAACCACACATTAATATGTAATGTATCAAAATGAATGAAAGACCATGCCACTATAAAGTAGTACCATATTCAGTAGGAAATTACACACATAGCCACTAATAACTTTTTTAGCAATTAAAATTAAATCGACACAGTTTGATGTGAATAATAGCCATCTTGCCAATTCTGTGTGGTAACTAATTACATTGGCATTTGCATGTGGCTCAGCTATGGCACAGCTGGAAGCAAAAATCGACTTTGCCTGGCTCCTTTACCTACTAATTTAGAAAAGCCTTGTCTCTAAAAGTAATGTGTTCTGCAGCACAATGCCTTACCATGCGTGTGGCGTGTTTGCTGACGACTTATGTTCAAGGTGGTGTAAAATTCATTTGGTTTTCTCTGGAATGAATATTAGCATCCTCAGGAGGATAGCCTGCAGGGGGGCTAGACCTTTCATTATGGAATACAAAATAACACCTGGTAATGGCTCGCAAATAGCACGGCACAGGTTGTGCTTTGCATCATGTGTTATTGAATGCATAAGAAAAGAGAGGGAGACAAGACCACACACCAAGAAACCAAGCTCAAAAGGCTTTGGTTGTCAAAGACATGGGCGTAAAATCTCATCCAACCCTTTATTTTCAGACCTAAATAAAAATATATCACGCATACATTTTGCCTCATTTTAAGTGTATCCACTGTTAAATACTGCTGACATCCAAATTGTCCCAGATGCTTGTTTATGTACAATTCCTGATAGCTGGAACAGCATGTTTTTCTGGGCTGCCAAACCTCATCATTGAAAACCTTCAGCTTGTACAATTACTGCTGCCAGAATAATAATTAGAATCAGACGTTCTGAATGCATTACACTCATTCTGACCTACCCTTACTATCAATACCTCATTAACATTTGAAAAAAATTACGCTTAATGCATTACAATTGCAACCAACCCCTTTTTAATGGAACCCTCAGGCCTGAAGATGCATTTTTCATTGATTCTGGCAACAAGCAACAAGTGCAATATCCTAAGATACCACACCGTCCCATCGCATACCATAGCATACCATACCATTCCATACCAATCAACCAAAAGTTATCTCAAGACACTTCACAAAAAAGTAGGTCTAGACCTTTCTCTTTATATCACCATACCATACCATATCAATCAAATGTTATCTCAAGACACTTTCCCCTGCATTATATTACCATACCATACCATACCAATCAACCAAAAGTTATCCCAAGACACTGTATTTTAATGTAGTGTTATATATCACGTTGCATTATATCATAACGTGTGTTACATAATTTTGTATTGTACCATATTGCATCATATCTTAATCACAAAAATCTTATCGTATTGTATTGCATAGTATCATATATCGTATGGTATGTATTGTATTGTAATATAATGAAGTGTAAGGTCTAGACCATCTCTTTTTGTACAATACAATAAATTGTTTGTCCCCTGATGGAAATTTGTCTTGGACTTAAGTACTACACAAATTTAGTTGCTTCCAAGGTAGTACTTATAAAATAAAAATAAAATAAAACAACAAGTAGGAGGCCGAACTGGTTCCAAAAAGGATCCCCATCTGTGGAAAGAATCCCAGTTATTAAGCTTCTCTTTACTGTCATAGGATTGGCTCAGTGTCCAGCTGGAGAGCAGTGCAGTCTCTACTATCTCTCTCCTGACACAGCCCTGATATTAAACCGTCCAACAGGAACCTGCTGAGGTTTTTTTCCACTTGGTTGCTGCATCTTTACTCAATTTGTTTGCTATCTGTGTGAATTTTGGACACATAGCTGAAAGTATTTGTATGCTGTTGTCATTTCATCTTTCTTCTTCTGTAGACTCTGGACAGATGCATTGCTTGGATCAAAGAGCAGATTTGGTACATGCTGTCGTGCTTAAACTGTGCAATGAACACCTGAAAGATCGGATGTGTTTTGGTGCACTGTTAAAATATTTTGGATAGCACCTAATTTCTTTAAGTGGATTCAGGCTGAGAAGCTATCTCTGCAAGGGCGGGGTATAAAGGGAGCAAGATCACTGTGACAAAGACGTCATCACTCCTACTAACTGGAGGGGAAGTGAGCATGAAATCAGGATAGAGCTCAAAATCAGAGACTGTCCTTAAACTCAATGTGAAAATGTGAAGTAACACAGAAAGGAAATAAACACACCAATTACCAAGGTGTATCAACACTGAATGTCAAAATATTTGCTGTGAAGATGATGATAAAAATAATATCATAAATGACAGACATCCTGATTAACTAAGCACAGATAATCACATCAACAATGTGACTAATATTAGCATTGCAAACTGACTAACTTGTTTCAATTTTTTTTCCACTTCCACTTTTTTATTGTACTTTATTCCTCACTATCACGTGTTACTTCACAAACTACTTGAATTTTTTCACCTTCAGTTCAGTTCAGTTCAGATCTTTAGTGTCCCTGGAAGGGAAATTTGATCCCGTCACCACCCCTCTGCACACAGTGGCTTGCCACCCCCTATTCCCATAGTAGTCCCTCGTTGTATTCGTCTGGAGTGTTGACCATCTAGCCTTTCGGTTTCCCCACTGCATGCGAGTCACGTGTGGAGTAGGATTGTGGTAGACCACATACAGTATAAAAACAATCCAGTAAAAGGAGTTCTGAATGACACAGGACCTTTTTAAAGCTTTAAAAAAAAGCAACTGCAGTAGTTTTAAACAGTATGTAATGGAAAAGGTCGCCCATCAATCAAAGCATTGGCGGTTTTGGAAGTACCTGAGCACATCTCTGTATGTAAGCTTGTATGTGTGTTTGTGATTCTCTTCAGATATGTGTGTAGACGATCCTAACATCATGTATGGGAGAGGAGAGAGCCAGGCAGACTTATCAGTCAATCCCTGGTGGTTTCTTCTCTGGCATAAACAAAAAAAAAAGAAATCTAAAGCCTTTATAGCAATGGCTTTTATTATATTAATACAACTACTGGTTACAGTTTTATTATCAGTGACATATGACATTTAAACCCATTATTTGTTTGTGATTAATCAATCGTAATTAACCCTTCATTTTGACAGCTCTAGAGCAAATGTCACATTCAGTCCATTTCACATTGGTTTAGATAAGCGCTATATTTGGGGATTTAAATTAATATTGGTTAACAAAAAAAAAGTTAAGCATATTAATATTCAGAAAGCATGTCACAGTTTGGATATTCCTGTTTGTTGCACGCAGTCATACGACAAATGAGTAGCGAAAAAAAGGCAATCACACATGGCAGTATTCACAACCCAATCCAGGTGGCGATAATGCAGGTAACTGTTTGCTAACAGCTACAAACAACAAACGGAGCAGAAGAAGCATACACATGAAAACACAGCCAGAAGACCTACCCTGCTTCTTTAAATCAGTTGAGTGTGGAAACTTTGGTTTCACAGTGTAGTATGTCACTGGAAACACGTTAAACATGCTAATGAATGCTAGTCAACATCACCCAGATGTGTCAATTCCTTGAGCATGGCAAAATGAAACAGACTTTATGTTGCCCCCCCCCCCCCATCTTCTCCTGCTGCTGTATCAGAGAATGAGCCAGCCCATCCTACTGTACTGTTCCACCTGCTTCTTCAACAAGTTATCTGTTAAAAACAGGGCCAAACTCACACACATCACTACCACAGCTGCCAGAATAATTGGTCTCCCCACACCCAACCTAACAGAACTCAACAACAGGGCCATTACACACATTGCAACCTCGATAGAACAGGACATCACACATTCCACTTAACACCCACCTCACCCGACTTCCCTCTGGACGAGCACTGAGATGCAGAGGGGCCCGCCTCGGGAATGGACTGATCTCTGCTGTCATAGCTGACCTGAACAAAATGCCTCGCTGAACGGGCCCGAGTGGGAACATTTGATTGTTGTTTGACATTTTTTGACACAATGTGTTTTGTGTATGTACTGTCGTTGGTGGGTTTTGTCTGTTGGACAGATTTGTTGCTGTGAAAAGGAATTTCCCCATGTGGACAATAAAGTCTTAGGTCTTAAGTATTTATTTGACAATTTCAAGACGTTATTCAGATATATGTTCCTTTCTTTTTAGTTTATATGTTTCATACACAATGGATTGTACCAACTATCCCAGCTAGTTCTAATTAACACAAGATGGTACAAACTGTAACTTGCACTGCTGTCAGTCCAAAATAAATTTAGAGAAACCTAAATATTATGCATCCGTTGTTTAGTTGCTTTTTTTTTTCCTGTTGAACCAATCATATTGAACCATGACCCCAACACCAAGGTACAGACTACACCGTGACCTCTGTGAACCAATACATCCCTAATATTAAATACCTATACCATGTAGTGGCTACTAACTTCTATCTACAGTAAAAAGCTTTATATCAATCATTCTTTGTTCAAAAAGGCCTGTGTCTTAAAGCGAAATTAATGCACTAAGTCAGGCTGATGCAGCTTATTTAAGATGGAAAATAATGGGTTAAAACTGCTTTGAGGGTCCAGATACAATATTAAATACAAATGTGTAAACACATAAGGAAGTTTGTGGTTTAATAAACTTAAAAAAAAAAATAGCAGTGTGTCACTGAATGGGCCCTATGAGCTTTACACTTCTTCAGAAATGTCAGACACAATGACCCCATCAACAACAAGAAGTGGAACAATAATGGCAGTAAAAGCATCTGAACTGAGACTCCCCCGCGGGCTATTCCTCTACATAAGCGCCCATGGGTAACACTTGAGCCCTGCACAAGTTGTATTTGTGTGTCCATCCAGCTGTGTGTATGTGAGTCCTCTGAATTTGTGCTGTTTATCTGTATGCTCAGACACACACATACAAACACGCCAAGAACACCATGATGATTTCAGTGTGCATCCCAAAAAGTCACAGATGGCCGGCAGAAGTCGTGCACTCAGGAGATGCAGCAGAGGACTCACCTGAATATCCTCTCTGGGGCTTGCGCTCCCGTAACTAGGTCGTAGCCTTTCTCCAGGTTAGCGTATGGCCAAGGACTAGAGGACAGAGGGGGAAATAAAATCAGAGAGAAATATATGAAAATTCCTCTTAAATCATTGCATTATGTACAACCTTTAAAAACACAATTACAACCATGTTTCCTAAAGAAATGGGACGTTGTGTAAAAGGTAAATGAAAACAGGATGCACTGATTTGCAAAAAACTGTAACCCCGTACTTAGCACAAAGAAAACATACTCAAAGTATAAACTGTGAAATTTCATTGTTTTTTGAAAATGATGAGCACATCTTTATCTGATGCCGACGACATGTTTCAAAAAGCGATGGGACAGTAGCAGCAAAAGACTGGAAAGGTTGTGGAATTTTGGAAAAATCTAGGCTGTTCATAAAGCCACTTGAAACTGAAATCCAAGATCATTTGTGAAGGATAATCAAGATTGTCAACTTTGATATGATTGATTGAGGTTGTAGCTAGGGTCACAGTAGCTTTAAGTGTATTCTTAATGCATCTTTCAATTTTGATAGACTGGGGGTTTTGTTTTTCTCTTATTTAAAAGATATCTGATGCTTTACTATAATGTGTATCTATGATTTTTCCAGTCATTTTCCATTCATTGCAGTTGCAAAGTTAAAATATTCTGCACAGATGATAAACTAAAACACTTTTAAAAAAGTCATACAAGGTCATAGCTGACATCCCTTGATCAAACGATGTGTTTTTGTACAGCTAAGATTTCTCTCTTGTCAGCTGTAACTGCTACAAAACCAGTGAATGGAAATCTGATCTGAGACTGGCCTGAATCCAGCAGATAACAGGTGGAGTAGAATAACAATGTGGGACCTTTTAAATGTACCGGTGATTGGGAGAAGCAGCTAATTGTCAAACAAGGTCAGAGTCAGACAGAGGGCTCATTTGATTCACTTTTACGTCTGTTTTTTTTTTTTTTTTACCATTTGAGCTTCCTTTTTTTCCACGTTGTTCAGTCTTTTCTTCTTTTTTAAACTTTTCCTCTCTCTGTCTGTCTGTCCTTACTGTTCACTGTAACTTTCCCTCCTTATTTCCATTAAGCCTACTTCCTCAAGTTAAGAGACCACACAGGTGAATTCGCATATTTGAGCCAATTAACTACAAACTGCTTATATTTGACACCACTGTTCTCCAATTTTTGGAAAGCATACAGGGAGTTATTAGATGGATTTTCTGCCTTAGTTTCCCTTTATGTAATCATTTTAATACTCTAAAAATCTACTTGGAGGAACTTGCTCCTGATAGCTAATCCATCAAAGCTAACAATTCACCTTTATTTTATTCAAAGTTAATATCCTGCGCTAATACAGTTGGGAGTTGGGACTTCCAAACCAGCTGTAAGGTCATTTAAGTACAAGCCACTTGTCAGATATGAGCACATCAAGCAGACAGGACTCACCCTTCGTTTCGACCCCAGTCGCTGCGAACACAGAGGTGTTTATGGACGGGATCGGGGGAATAACCCTCGTGACAGCTGCATTCTCCTGTCGACACAGACAACAAGGACAGGGGCGCACAGTGGCAGATATTTAGTTATCATCTGTAGCTGAATAAATTAACATTTAAGCCACCCTGGTCCGCTCATTCATTAAGGGAATGAGCAGGCCATGATAAGCTGTTGCCATGATACCTCATTTCGCAACAAATTCCCTCCAGAAAACAAAGTTAAGAATGTTTACAAGTCCACCAGTACCATTAGCTGGGCTATTTCCTGGAATAGAAAAAGAACATTAGAGCAATCATCATCTCAGACATCAGAAAATCCTTGTATCAGGGAATCAGTTGCATGCTTTGGATTTTTCTCCTAGAATACAACGGGAACAAAAGCTCTATTGGCATGTTTAAGGACATTAAAGAGGACATATTAAACCCCTTTCCCACTTTTTCAAACAGTCCCCCTGTGGTCTAAATGAAACATCCGTGATGTGCTTTGGTCAAAATATATCATGAATCAACACCAGAGGAGGTTTGAGACCCTGTATAAACCAGCTCTCTCAGAACGCTCCGTTTTGGTGTGTGTGTCTCTTTAAATGCAATGAGCCCCCCCTGAGTTTTCCCAGTAAACATCACTCCTTCACTAGCGAGAATAAAAATGGCAGACCTGCGTTTCGCTCTAGGCTGGGGGTGGAGTCCATGGGTGGAGATACCAGGGGAGGGGAGGGTTTTTTTTTTTTTTTTTACCAGAATCCCACTGTGATGTCACAAGGAGAGCAAATTTGAAACGGAGCATTTTTCTCTATGTTGCAGACCACAAACAAAGGACTAGGTGGGTTTATTTCACATTTTGTGGCTTGGTAGACACAGGTTACCCAAATGTTCAAAAACACTGTCAAAGTGGATTTTTCATAATATGTCCCCTTTAAGATGAGACGTCTGCATACATTTGTGTATATTTTAATGCTACAAAAGAGAGCTTTGAGGCCACCATAAGTCAGCACTTAAATAAGAAAACAATGACTTTAATGTTTACTATTCTGCACACACTTGTACACTCTGAAATCGGTGACATGGAGTCCCCACGTTGGCCAAAAAGTGAGTGGGTTCCTGTTTACTCCCAGTGTCCCTGTAAGTATTAATCATCCTGTCTCAGGTATTTTTTTGTCCTTGAGGGTGTCGTGTTTGTGTACAAGATCTCCTCTCAGTTCTCCACAGCCGGCTGGACAGCTCCCGCTGCAGAACGAGTGCAGACATTCAGACAGCACAGCAGCTTTGTTTTGGTACAGGAGGCTTGCGCAGTCGTGCAGCTCAGGTCAGTTTTTTTTTTTTTTTCGAATACCTGACTGGTGCTGCTGTGCCGTAATGTAACTTGTTTGTCAATGTCTAAAGATATGATAATGCATTTATTTTTCATGATCGTTAACCACGCCTAACGGGTAGTAATTTGTGTGTTGATTTTTTCTTCCTTGGAAAAGGAGTTTTAAGCAAAACTCTTACCCACTGCACCAACTAAAGTCATTCTTTATTCATCTATGGGCCTCTATGTAACAATCCATGGAAAACCGTCAGTTAAAAAGTACAATATTAGAATAGGTTTGCTTCCATACAGCAGGAAAGCACCTATATTTTTCTGTTTTGTTTCAGTTCTATGTTTTGTTTGAAAGCCTGCCTTGATTAAACAAGCAGGTTAACAAGCTCCGACATCAACACATGCATCGTCCAAATGCAGCACAGCAGAGCAGCTCTGGCATCTCTTGAGTTATTTTCACTTTAATGCATCTACAATTAGAAAGCAAGTTTGTTTTCGCGCTGCCAATGACTTACTTTGTATTTCTTCATGCACTGGACTGCTGCGTATTTAAGTCATTACATTATTACATTGAGTTTCCCTAAGTTGGTTTTATGACCTTTTACTTAGTAAAACAGATGCCGTATTTCCCATAACACATGCTCACACACGCACCTTCACCCACACACAAATGCACCCACATGCTCGCACCTTCACACACCTGCACCTCTCCTTTTCTTTTACACCGCAGCTTTTCCCGCCTCAGTCCTTAGCTTTGTTTTCTGTCTCTTTTAGAAAATACTAATCAGCAGTACACTAGAGAAGCTCATATTACACCGATCGTGTTTTGAAAAGTTTCACTTGGCATTCCATCATCACATTAGGGGGTCCGGCCTAATGATGATGACGCTTATGATGCTTATGACGCTCATGATGTGTCACAACGATCACTACAGCCGCAGAAAAACGTAACACAGCAACATGAGAAGCTACAGTATCAAAATGATCGGTGCATTTATGGAATCGATGTACGGTCAGAGGACTTCTCTATTTTCCTTTTTAGACCACACACACACACATTTACACACAGGTTACTTACTCCCTCGCTCACGTGCAAACTGCGATCCTTTCCAAAGGGCCAGTCTTCATTTCAGAAGCTAATGTGTCAGTCGAGCAATGTGTGTAACATGATCTCCAATGAAACACAAATTGCCTTCCCTATCATCACTTTCTTTTTCTGCTTAATCACATAAATTAGACATTTATTAGCATGCGACTGAATTATAAATATTGCACACACAAAAAATAGCTGCCAGCACTGATATAAATCTCTACAGACACTATCTGCTGCCTTCTTAGATAAAACTACTGAATATTCATTTGTTTTTTTTCATGTGGGCATGTCTCTCTGTTTCACACAGACGGACTATCTTTATAGTGTCATGTATGGCAAATAAAATATTCAGACTACACTGCACGTGGAAAGCCTTTTAAATGGACAGGAGCACTTGTGGAATCTGAAGTCATTGATAGCTCTCTCGTCTTTTCTATCGCAGCGCTCCCAGAATAAATGATGCTGAAGGCTTTTCTTTTTGACCTACATGGAGGTATAACACTGGAATAATGTGTAATGGCCACCCAGACAACACCATTCACATTTTATCACCTGGTGTTTAATAATTTACGGGTCGAGTTTAAAGCCATAAGACTTCCTCCCGGAGTGACGCACCACCAGGATTCAGACACACAGAAGCAACACACTTTTTTTAATATGTGGTTTATATCTGGTGCCCTTGCAAAAATGTAAACAATAGCTGTTTGAATTGCTTAAGTTTGAAATGTGGATTAAAAAGTCATTAAAAAAATCCACATTTAACACAACTGCCATTATTCATTTATGATTTCTTCACACATAACATGTCTTACATCATCCTTACTGACACATTTGTACATTGTCAGTTCTTGTCTTGTTTTTATTTTCTCTTTTTCTCTTATGTCACTTTTTCTCTTGCTGTATAATTGCACTTATAGAGAAAATAAATAGCATATGACTATAAGTTGATTTATAGGGTACCTTGACTGTTGGTGTAGTACAGTAAACAAACAGTCTTACATGTTTAAGTAGAAAAACTTTGTTAACCCATTCATCCTACCTGACCTCCTTCCCCTGTAGATCTATAATTCCTTCCTCCCTGAGATGACTAAAAAGACATAAACATATATTGTTTTTAGGGCATTTGTGAAATGACTTATGTGTCATTTTTCTCAGGATGTCAGTCTGCTTTGTTTTCACGCTTGCAGGCACACCAACATGTATCCTTTTCATATTGTAAACACACACACAAACACACCTCTGTTCCACACTGCCTCTCTTTACATACACACTTAACCTAGTTTTGTTGAACTCTCCCTGACTGCCAGAGGCTGCGCTTAATAAAAACTCATCCTGCATCATGTACAGTCAGGTCACACGTACACACTTTCATTCTGGAGAGGTGATGACAAAATGTATATAACCTTTTCATCTGGCTCTGTTTTGCCTTTCTGGACTGCCAGACGCTGGAAGTGGCATTTTCATTTGTAGTTCGCTAGCAGCTTTGCTAACAATAGTGACCTGACTTTTCCCTGACTTTATGCAAAAGGAAAATAGATTTACATCGCAAACTTTGACTTGCCGGTGAAAATGCCTGACTGCACCTCTGATTAATTGGAGAGGAGAGATGAGAGCGGGCTGGATATAGAAACACCGCTGACAAGCTAGAGCCTGCGGTGGAAAAAAAAAAAAAAAAGAAAAGGGTGAAGCTCAGTTTGTGCTTGGTTGAAGGAAAAACCTTTAATAGGAAAGTCTTTTTTTCTGAATGCATACACAACACATACAAAGCTAATCAATACTTTTATTACCAGTGTTTGTCGGTTCAATCAGGGGCCAGGAAAAACAATTCTGGAGTCAAGTGGCAGTTACAGAGCTGGATGCTACACTTTCATTCTGCTGTGTAATAATAATTTGAAACATTCAATTCCAAAACATCTTTTTGTTTGTTGGACCGGTTTACTCTGTGGGATGCTGACCAACTACAACTAATTATAACTTGTATTCATGTGGATTTTTCTTTTTTTTCAATATTTTATTTGTAGTTTTTATCTTTTGTGCATAATACAAATAATACAAGGACATACAGGAACTCAAACAAACAAACAAACATGGCTCAGACATGTACATTAAAAAATTAGGTGAAAAAAAACCAAGTGAAAAGTAAACAGAAATTTCTTGCATAGCTGCCAGACACTCAGTAAACCCAAATACGCTGCGTATTAAGTCTCTTAAGAAGAGGTCCGTGGTGGTAACAAGGTGAGTTTTCAACCCACATCAGCTTTGTCCAAATGCGCAAGAAATGGGTCCCAGATTGCCAAGAATTTCTTAATCAAACTGGTCCTCAGGAACCTGAGTTTTTCCATTCGTATGGCTGACATCATTTCAGAGATACATTTTTGAAAAGAAGGTGGGGAAGACGACTTCCAGTCTGTCAGAATGAGTCTCTTAGCGATAATTATCCCCAGTGCTAGGGAGCATTGCAGGTGTGAAGGAAGACTTTCAGTTAACTGTGAGCAGCCAAAGATTGCAACTTCAGCATCTGGATAAAAGAGTTTATTATAGGCCTTAGAGTACCAGTCAAATATGTTGGACTAAAATCCAGTGAGCAAAGGACAGGACCAGAAGGCATGAGTCAATGTGTCCTCTGAAACATTGCACCTGTCACACAACGGGGAAACAGAAGAATAGAATCGATGCAAACTGTGTTTAGAATAGTGAAGTCGGTGGACCACCTTAAATTGAATCAGCTGGTGTCTACTGTTCACAGAGCAAGAATGTATCATAGGCAGACTCTTATCCCACAAAACCTCTGAAAGAGCAATGCCCAATTCCTCTGTCATGTGGATTTTTTTGAACAAGGCAACGTTAGATTTAGAAAGTTCTCACATCAGCAGCCGTCTTAGTTGTTCAGGGCGCTCCTCTTTGCAATCAGTCATTTTGTAAAGCTGGCATTTTAGAAAAAAAAAGTCTATAGGAATTAGTCTGAACAGAAGGGGGACCAAATGCATCATAAAGAAAACATAAGCTTGACGATCTGTCTCGATTCCAGGCTTCATTTAGAAGTAAAGACTGTCCACATCATTCCATTAAAAAACACAAAGACTGGCAAATGTATTTCGATGGCAGAAAGGAGCGATCACACATGGATTCTGCGTGGATGGTTGATTTAGATAAATAGCTTAAACATAAGTGCACAATATTGTCAACCATATGTGTGTAGGCCAGGAGGGCTGCAGAGGGAGACGTTCACTAAATCTGCAGCAGCCTGCAAGCGCAGTCTGCCTTTAATCTGAGACGCACCTTTGCAAGTAAATCTGTAAATCAGCTCCCTTCATGCAAATCGGTTTAAAGGAGGATTAGGCAATTAACAGGAAGAGATGTTTCTCATTGATTACAAATTCAACTGGATTAACTCCCCTTTAGAGAAATGTAAAGAACTGTTTTGCGTCGCTTTGAATGTCCCTAAAGACTGTTTCGGTGAAGTATCGGCATAATGAAAGGGGGTTTTGTTTCTTGAGAGGAGAACATTTGACTGATTCTTTATGACAGCAAACAAAAGGTGAGTGTACTAGAAAAAACAGAGTATAAAGAGTGGGAGGAGTTGCTCTCAAATAGATGATAAAAAAAGGAGCTTCATAAAAAGATAATAGTGGTTGTAAAAATCCCACACAAGGACGAGGAATGGGTGAAGTAAGGGCAGTGATTATGTCATTAAACTTAAAGTTCACAGAGCTCCTTTAAAGCACTATGGCAACCGCTCTATTTTCACATTTAAAGCAGGCATTTGGCTGGATGTGACTTTGGATCCAGAAGACATTAGTCATATCGCTCCATCCATCTGCTGTTTTTATGAGTCTGGATCGGTTTCTGATGTGGATGCTCATTGTGTAATTTATTTTTCACGAGCTATATTTTGCTTTTATCTGTGCGATCTATCATTCTATTTATAAATCATCTTTAGAGATCATTAAACGACTCCAACGGCATTAATTATACACGCTTTTTTAACTTCCTATTTTTGGATCTAACTACTTTATTGACATGACTTGACTCGCGGCATCACAACATTTCGTTCCGTCTTGCTAATCTTGGACCAATCCCAGCAATCACGGTCGCTTCGCGAGCTATTCTTACCACCTCATGATGCCCCTTAGTAAGTCAGATGTTTGTTTTGAGGCCGATTGCGAGCACAAATTGAATGTTTTCATCAGGGGAAATGAAAGTCGATTAGAGTTCCCAGTGTTCAGATTAAGTATGGTACAATGATGTCATACTAAATGTGCCGTATCCTTAATGGTCGTGATTTATAAAGCAAGAGCGACTACAGAAGGCAACAACAATGAAGTCAAGCTTAAACACTGCAAGAGGGTGATGAGGCGGGGGCTTCAGAGGAGTGCGTTTGGACAAACAATGTTGTCTTTGAGGACTTAATTATATGGTGATTTTAAAATGATAGAGGGTAGTGAGAATACACCCTCTTCATGGAGGATACAATCAAATATGTCTCTAATTTTTGGCGGAGAAAAGGCTGCAGTGATGTTCATACACTTCACTGGTAATGTCCTACCTGATATCACCATCGAAATATCCTGATGGATTCTATGCTTGCTCAATTTTCGACTTAAAGTACCAATGGTACAAAGGTAAACAACTGTTAGTTTTTACTGCCCCGGTTTGAATTCTCTGATTGAAATCTTGTCCAAGAGCTTTCTTCTTGTTTTGGCCTGGCTTACAGTTTGGCTTTGTTGACATCAGCTAACGAGTTTGTAGAACTCTCACATTTTTAGACAGTCATGTCTGGAACACTGGCTTGCTGTTTTTTTCTTAAACGTTTCATCTTTATCTTTGTAGACTGATAATGAGACTCTAACAAGTCTCACATGTAGATGTCTGTCTGTGAGTCAGAGGCTGTCATTAACAGCTGGATGTTTCACAGAATCGACTCATTTGTTGACATTCAACATTTGAGGGTACTTTTTTATTTCTGGCTTTTGAATGGATGGGAAACTTGGATGCTGAAGAGTAAAAAACATGTCAGCATCTTTCATTTTCAACTAAATGGAAAACGAATAAGACAGCTTGAGTTTCTCTTAATTGGCCAATAGAGAAAAAACAAAATAAGAAAGAGAAGGTACTACAGGAACTTCCTAGAAGGCAAAATCAACACTTTCGATCTATCACTACCTGTTTGGTTCTACTTGTACTGATGCATCAGGTCATTGGTGTGAAACATAGTGAAAAACATGTTTGTACCCACCAGGATGAAAACTTATGAATAATGTAATTTGGCATCATGGTGTTCTTATCTTATTTACATATGTATTGTGTTTTTCCTCCGGTGCAATAAGGGTGATGTGCAACATATGTTGTTTGTGGATTTCATTGGTTTGCTCCACTCTGTTTACATGTGCATTGAAGTTTTTTCCCATTGTTTCATTAATCGATTCTACCATAGAGGCAGTTAAATGTGTGCAGCACTTAAGTCCAAGACATATTTTTTAATAAAATGTACTGTAACCTACCGTACCGTACAGTACAGTACCATACCGTACCCTACCCTACTGTACCATACCATATTGTATCTTATCGTTTGGCAAAAAACAAAACAACAAACAAACAAAACATAAAATCCACTAACATTGTGCACAAGCTACACAAGTTTCAATGATTGAACAGACTTGTATGATGTATATATGGTGTGTTGATCTGTGACAGGGAAAAAAACAAAAGACTCTCTTCAACTAAAATGAAAGTAATTACCTTTGTGCCTGTTCCCCTTTTAATTAGGTAGTGTTAGCAGCCTATAAATTCACACTTTTAATTACACCAATAACTGTTTGTTTCTGTAAAAAATGAGAAGCCCAATTATTTTTTTCAAAAACTAATTTCCTCAAGTAATCAAGAGCTAGGTGAGGGGGATGTTTTGGGGAGGTGGGTGTGAATCAGAATATTGGTTTCACAAAGCAGCGTGGAGCTCAAAGGAGGGGGTTGCCTTCCGATGTGGGACCAACCTAGAAAGGGTACCGACCCACTGCTGCCTACTCTGAAGAAATCAACCTTGAAGTCTGTATATTTAATCCCATCAGCACATCTGTGGGTGTATATTTCTTAGTATAGGTGTGTAGCCATTTCCTCCACTTGTTTTTGTAACCTTGCTATAACCTCACTGAGAGTTTCAAGGTGGTTCAGGGCGAGATCAAATCCAGAAAGTTTTAATCTTTAATCAATATCCATAGGGGAATACCTTCTTTGGGTTGAGTCTGTGTTTTGTTGCATTTTATTTTTGCCCAACCCCAAGCCAGGGTGAAGGCAGGGTAAAGTTGACAATTGAAAAAGCTCTGGGGAAAACATGTTTTCTTCAAATGACTATGTCGAGGTTCATCCCTGCTTTCCAGGGTCTTTTTCTTCCCAAGATAAGGTAAGATATACCTTAATGTACCCCTAGGGAAATTTATTCTGGCTCTGCAGCTCCACAGAAGATACAATCACATACACTGCATAGTAAAAGAAAATCATCCACATCCAAACAACGCCTAGCTTCCATGGAACAGTTTGCACATACACATTTACACCTTCTGACAAAAGCAATATATTACAAAACCCCCACAGTCAACATCCTACATTTCATTACAAACCCCATGGCCGGACTCCCACGTTACCTGTTAGTGTTGAGAATCTTAATGGTCACAAGCAGGAAAGAATGTTTTATGGTGTTTCAGCCTGCTCTGGGGGACCCTGAATCTTCTGTTAGAAGGTTGGATCAGACGCTATGTTCTGTGCTGGCCTGATAACAGACTGCCCATAGATTGTTTGGAGGAGTTGTAGGTGTATTTTTTAACCATCATACTTTTCATTTTTCAGTCCCAGACTAGCAATATGCTTTTAATTTTTACAGACAAGTCTCCATACAATGATGTTTTCCCATATCTCTAAAAAAAAAACTCTGTAAGACTGAATGGTTAGATAGCCACGTGAACTTTTGGTGAACTCCAAACAGCAACAGCCTGGGCAAATTCTTTCAATAGAGGTCCTCCAGCTCAGTGTATTGCCAATATGAGGTACTTGTGAGAGTAGACCTGGATATCTATTCAGTCTTCTTCACATTCCACACACAATGATTTGTGTCCATAGACACCCTGATGTCAACTATTGTATTATGAAGAGGCGTTATGAAGCCCAACGATAGCAGTCGCCATATTGGAAAGGCTGTCTCAAACTTACTTTCAATCAATCTAGACACAGACAAAGAGAGCTGACTTATCGGTAACTCAGCCACGTCCTATATGGAAATGTATGAATAACTAACTTTACAAATCAAACTGGATGAAATATTTAAAAATCATCTGCCGTGTTGACTTATAAAGAAATGATCTACTGGTACCAATCAGTTTTTTTTTAACCAGACAGTAAGTATATGTCCAATATGGTTGTTTTTGCCCTTAATATTAAATCATTTTCTCTAAGCAAGTGTGCCTGAAGATAACCTGGTGGCTTTCCTCCCTTAAGTTTAATTATAAACTTTCAAAAGTTACTTTTACCTGGAGTCTAACTCCTTGCCACCATACACCAGATGTACTCCTTTTTCGTGTGTATGTTTATTTTTCTGCTTTTGAAGCCAGCCTCAGTGTGACATTCAAGGAACTGCAGGCTTTTGCTCTTCTGCTTCTGGCTTCGAGCATTGTACAATTCCGGAGCGTGCCGCTTGTTTGAGCCTCAAAAGTACAGAAGTATCTCTGTTTCAATGTCTTAAACTAATGAACTGCTTTCACTAAGCATTACGGCTAGGTAGGCTGGGTCACATGAGAACATAATGACAGTCTCCAGGGTGGATTCTTGTAATACATTTGTATACAGTCCATATACTGTAGGTCTAAGCTGGCACAACCAAGAGCAATTGGAGATTAATGTGGGCTTTGAGAGAGCATGCTGGCCTTTGCATCCTGCATATGATTGATTTGAATAAAACAAATACCATCTGTTAACATGGAGGAGGCGGAGCTTATGTCCTATACTGCAGCTGGTCAGTAGGAGGAGCTCCAAATGTTTTGGCTTCATTTTTACGGAGCCGTCATGTCATCCTTCTTTTCATACAGTCTTTGGTTTCACACGACCTGACACAGCACACGGGAATAGAGTGCTATCCTCTGTAAACACCTACATTAGATAGCCGTCTGAATTTGTTCCTATTATGTCACCTTTGTGTCCCCATTCTCTCCTTTTCCTTCTCTCTCTCTCTCTCTTTAAGCATTCTTCTGTTCTGAAATAACAGCCAGAAACTGTACAGCAGTTCAAGTGGCAATCACTTGAGGCCGCAAATCATTTCTCTTCACTCCCCCACCTGTATCAACAGCCTCATGTTGCAAAATGACGAGTTCCATCATAATGATTTCTCGTATCTTGCTGTGGCCGCGTGGATGATTTTCACATTTCAAGGTTCATGGTGTGAGGACAGAAAAGAATTATTGTTGTCCTGATGCAAATTTACGCTTGTTATAACATATCCAGGAGAAGCCATCCTGTTCAAAGACCTTGGGCAAGATTCAACATAGTCGTAGGAGTACGTGTGTATTGTGTATGTGATGTACAGAGAGGGATAAAATAGGGCTATATGTTAACACTCCAGCAGTTTCAGATTCAATTATAAGGGTTTGGAGGAGTCAGGGAGACAGCATTTCAAATGGGGAAAACAAAAGCAGCTAAGGAGGTTCACAGGTCTTTATGAGGTTCGTTATGATGATAGATGAAAGGTGCTGGCAGGAAGGTAGTGATAATAAGCTATTCTCCTTAGTATGCTTTATAACCATGGGCGTCAAAAGCATAAAACACTAGATGGCACAATTTAATGGAGGGTCTGGGGGCCCAATCCTAGAACATTTTTTACAGAGGGGATGAATTTTCTGCACTCGGATGCATTTTAACATGATTTGATACTTATTTCTAGCTGTAGTATGAGACACATTTGATCGTTTTATTCAGATGAAAGTGGTTTCCCAATGTCAGATCCATAGCCTGTAAATATTAATGAGTGAAGCCTGAGTGATGTCACCCATCTGCTACGGCAGGGGGCTTCGGAAGCTCATCGATGGCGGTCGGCATGCTGGAAATGCTCAACGAAATTTCCATCAACCTAACCACAGGCCAAAAGCTGGAGCCACAAATTGTTACATCACGCCCACTGGTCAACCAGGTCTGCTACGCTCCAAACTATGCATAACTGAGTCATCATGTTACCTTGACTTTATTATTTGGCAAATGTTTTCTAAAGCCATTAAACTCGTAATTGCCAGTTATGAAGTAATGGTGATCTTACATTATATAAAAAAAGCACTACATACTACATTGTATCTTTTAACCTTCTTTTTTGTATTTACATTTTCAGCATCAGGCTGTTGTTTCTGTTAACATAAGACATAAGAAGTACAGTACAGGTGAAGTCAGGGACGACTCATCATCGACGCACATTAAATAGTCACCGACAATTAGTCTCAAGCTATTAACATCAAGGTAGGTTGGACATGGATGCTACCATTTGTTACTGTCGGGTACAAATAAAACATGTTCTAGGGAAGCTTGTAATACAATGACCCAAAGATCATATAAATTTGAAGCAGCAGTGTGGAAAAAGTCACAGAACAAGGTGTGAATATAAGGCTATATATCTGTTGTTGTTTTGCTGCTTGCTGTCATGAGGAATATTCTGATGGGGTATCTGATGTATTGTTCAGTCATGCTTTATAGTGTTCTGTTTACTTCTAGTTGTTTTTTGTTCACACATGGCAGCCCCTTCTCAGTAGACTTTGTGGATTGTGTTGATTATGCAAAAGTGACTCTTAAACCTTTAGTATCCTAAACAATCTTCACGATGTTCACGATGACAATTATTGCAGTGGATGTACAGTATTAAACCAAAGCACAAAGGTTGATGACACTGCTGTATGATTACCGTGTGAACACAAAGAATTCAAGCATATCTGACTACTTAACAGGGGATACACTGTTTTTGTTGGTTTGTTGGTAGTAGTCACCATTTTGACAAACTCTGTCGTTTTCACGGTCAAACATGAGAGAAAACTGTTGGTATATTGTGGGAGTCTTAAACCAGAAAAATAAATGAAAAAACATTGGTATTGGATTCAGAAATTGGCTAAAGTGCGTCCTTAGTGTGTACCCATTCCCACAATAACCGAGTGCAAATGTGTAATTTCCCTGAGGATA
The DNA here is from genome assembly GCF_963584025.1 of Labrus mixtus. Lineage (NCBI taxonomy): Eukaryota > Metazoa > Chordata > Actinopteri > Labriformes > Labridae > Labrus > Labrus mixtus. Next base: position 5,482,405 of record NC_083628.1, on the reverse strand, counting down.
CACTGAAGTGTATAAAATCAAAACAATTAATATTTTGGCTGATGCAGGCTAATGAAAACAACAGCTTAGCTTTGCATTGCTGTCCTTCTTTTGAAATGTTGAATTTCATTTGATTTCTCACATTCGATGCTCAAAACAACAAACTCACATTTTTTTTTAACTGACTTATCATATCATAATCTGATCATCATATCGTTTTACCATCGCAGTTGTGATGTGCACATGTGCAATAGTCACATCGCAGGCTGGGTGATGTCAATCATGTTGCCTGAAGCACGCCATGCTGCCACTTCTCTGTTTCTTTTTTTTGTTTGTTCTAATTTTTCCATGACTTATTTACAATAAAAGTCTGTCTGTCACCATCAGTTAGTCAGAGAATGAGGAGTCTGTGTGTCTCTGCATGTAAAATATAGACATACAGAAGACGCTACTGCCGTCACATGCCCTAGCATGACGCTCATTTATGCGAGGTGGATATAAAATCAGACTATTTCCTCTATCATCAGCATTGGCTCGTTAATGCTGTGGTCACATGTACACATAAACGGTTAAGGAATGTATTTGATCTTTTATGCTCTACATGGTACTACATCCTCGTTTTCATGTTCATTCTATATATTTTCATGTGAAGCACTTTCCAACACACCTTAACCTGAATTTCTTGTAAATACATTTTGTTCAGTTCATAGTTATTTTCATTATGAATATTTATCATGGCAGTTATACTTAAGCAGTACCTGAGATGAATGTGACAGGTGTCTGTCTTTGTTTTTCTTCCTGTTTTTTATATGTTTCTTCCCATGCTATGTTATCCTATTTGTATACCTGTGTACCAGCTGTGCAAAGCAAACACATTTCCCCCTGGGGGACAATAAGAGAGCTCCTGAGCTCTCACGTCTAATAGGTTCCTTGAGATTGTTGTTCTTTGTAAGTGTGTTAGAAGCCCAGGAGGCCTTGTCCCAGCAGGAGAATCAAGACTCTCGAGTAGACGGAGCTCCCCCAACCTACAGAGAGGTGATCTGACACTACTATGACCTGACATCGCTGACGCCCAGACACAACCATCGGACTGTGTCGTCCCAACCACCACACCGCCTGACGCCGAGACACCACCATCGGACTGTGTCGTCCCAACCACCACACCGCCTGCTGCCCAGCCACCACCATTGGACTGTGTCAACCCAACCACCTCCTGACGCCCAGCCACCACCATCGACTGTGTCGTCCCTCAACCACCGCCTGACGCCCAGCCACCACCATCGACTGTGTCGTCCCTCAACCACTGCTTGACGCCCAGCCACCACCATCGACTGTGTCGTCCCTCAACCACCGCCTGCTGCCCAGCCACCACCATCAGGCTGTGTCGTCCCAACCACCACACCGCCTGATGCCCAGCCACCACCATCGGACTGTGTCGTCCCAACCACCACACCGCCTGCTGCCCAGCCACCACCATCGGACTGTGTCAACCCAACCACCTCCTGACGCCCAGACACCACCATTGGACTGTCTCAACCCAACCACTGCCTGCCGCCCAGCCACCACCATTGGACTGTGTCGTCCCCACAACCACCACCTGACACCCAGCCAGCACCATTGGACTGTGTCTTCCCCACAACCACCACCTGACACCCAGCCACTACCATCAGACTGTGTCGTCCCCACAACCACCGCCTGACGCCCAGCCACCACCATCGACTGTGTCGTCCCCACAACCACTGCTTGACGCCCAGACACCACCATCGATCGGTCTGTGTCGTCCCAACCACCACACCGCCTGCCGCCCAGCCACCACCATTGGACTGTGTCGTCCCCACAACCACTCTCGTCCTCATTCATCCACGGCATGCTACATCCTCCACCTAAGCGACAAGGAAGTGTGGACAAAGGAGAAATCCTTCCTGCATATTATCCCATATGCTCTTTTGTAAAACATCTCAAGATAACACTTGTTATGATTTGGCGCTATACAAATAATGATTGTTTGATTGAATAAAGTGTTGTACTGCTTTTTAGTTTTCATTTCCAACAACACTTTATAGAGCAGTTTTTCCTATATTGTCAAAAGGTTAATTAACCCCTTTAATGCTGTCTATAGTTGTTCCCAGAAAAACATAATGGTCGGAGGATTCATGCAGCTGAACTTTTCTTTTCCATGTGATGTGATTTACTCTTTAATCAGTGTTCACCCTATTGTTGAAACTGCAATAAATGTGCCGGGATAAAAGAGTTCATTTCAGGTAGCCTCCCTTCAGAAACAGCACAGTTGCGTGCGAGTGTGTATGTATGTGTGTGTGTATCATTGTTGAGTGCTATTGTGCAGGTGCTACAATACAGGCTAGAGGATGGTGATGGAAATAGAAAGCTCTTTTGAAGAACACCTTTAATTTCTGCTGCTGGATGGATGAGGTTGCCCCGAGGAGATACAACATACTTTGGGGGCAATTACTCATCAAACAATATTTTCTGCCGGAGAGTACAGATGACAAGAGGAAATAAATGGAGGGAGACAATGAGACAGAGGTAAAAATAACGTGAGAACGGCGAGTAAATTGGTCTGCAATTGAATTCGACCATTACTGATCTAACAGTTTCTAAATGCAAAGTGACTGATGTATGCGTATTTGTTTGCGTGTGTTCAAAATCTGCCAACCCATACATGCACGCTCCATCTTTGGCATCTTTATGTGGAGCGAGTGAGTAAAGTGTCTGCAGCTCTTAATACATTATGCATCAGCCCTCAACATGCCCTTGACCGGGGTGACATAAATTTCACATACATTACAGATGTAATCCATTCTAATGAGCTTAGACTTTATCTAGCTTGGCACGGAATACACAGGAGAGTTACACCACTCAGGAGAAGATAAATACCATCACGCCACTCACTGCGCTTTGAGTTGTGTTGCAGTGGTTTAAATGTCAGTACAAATAGGCTCAAAATTGTACGAGCTGTTAGTGTATATTCAGGTGGAAGATGTGACTATTTACCTGGAAAAGGGGGGGGGGCTTCTCCTTCTGCACCTTAACAATGTTGTTTACTAGCTAGATGCATTAAGGTTTCGCTCCAGCGATAGAGGTCTGGAAGATTGCTTCAACAATTGAAGAATAAAAGAAAACATACTCCAACCTAGAGCTCCGCTTAGCTACTTTAGTTCAAGTGTATCTTTTCTCACAAAGCACCAAGGTCCCCTACAAAAAAAAAACCTACACATTAATTTTTCCTAACTTGGTTGGTTGTTGTAATACCCTCGTGATTAAAGTATCTTATGGATAGAAAGTCCAATTTTTTTGTTGTTGGTACTTCTTTGAAAATTACATCATATGGTTCATATAAGTATTTTTTCCCCACTGGTTCCCATTCATGTTCCTTTATAAATCCATTATAAAAGGCTCCATCGGCTAGGCGTGAATGTCCTTTATTCACTGTTTGAGGTCATACAACTTTGTTATAAAAGAGGCATGACCCGAAATGCACAGTTGAAAACAAGCTGTTTTTATGGATGAAAACGTCACATTAATATTGTATCAAATCACAAGCTTAAGGTAGAGTAGGTAGGGTAACATGCCCCTGACTTTAGCAACATCTTGAGGATAAATATGGAGCCTATGGGACGGTTGAACAGAACTGGCTTGGCTAGACACTGTGTGCTGTTAATGTCATTTCTCCACCGGAGTCATATATAAACATCAACTTAAGCCATCTGAGTCTCCTGAATCTTTCTTGTGTGAAGTCCATTTCTACAAATTTTCTCAACATCCGCCATACTGAAGCCTACAGTCTCCTGCAGGGACACACATTCCACATCCCTCCACTCGCGTTAGCACGGAGGAGTTTAGCGCAAGCGACGAGCAAAATTTTCTTTGGCTTGAGCTGCAATTGCCTGTGGCCTGCATTGTTGTGTTAGCAGGCTAATGTTAGCACACTTTTGATAGCGTGTAGCTTCAAATTGCATATAAATTGACACGGAATGGCCTTCTAAAAACGCTTACATGACATCCAAATAAGCAGGGAGTATGTTATTCTTCTTTTACTTATAGTCCTTTATTAAAGCTTTTATACGCAAGGAGAGGAGTCTGCAATCCAGTTTTTTAAATGTTAACATGGCTCCGACAACAACACAGCTGGCGGTACTCCCGTTTCTCATTTATTGCTGACAGTGATGACTCAGAGAGTCATTTACATAGGCTATACTTCATTTCTGCTATATTTATATGTAAAATGCCCAAATTCTTCCTTTTAGTGCAATTTGTTGTTTTGTGTGTTGTCTTTTAAAATATGCATTTTTTATCAAGTAAATTAAATATGATATTGTATTTCTATCTGTTTTATTTCCTCATTTAAGCGCAGCAACATTCTACTGAGACCTAGGGAGTAGATGTTTGGTTGACTTCATTTATGATAGTTATGGTAATGTTATGGAATTTAGGGGTTAGCCATCTTGCTATTTATCGACAGCTTCTTGTGGTACCGCTGCTGCTGCCTTCTAACTGGACCAGTGGCTCTGCCAAAGGCTTAAATTAAACCTAATTTAATAGTTTTTTCATTTTAATAGAGGAGAAAGGATTGGCTGAAACTTCTCTGGTTCTCTGATGATAAGCTACAATATGCCAATCATGAATGAATCCAAATGTTTATTGGTTTGGAAATCACTTTCTGCATCCTTTTAACCCCAATTTACTTGTATTAGATGGCAGCTGGATCAGGAGGAAGATTTCATGAGTTAGTGTTTATTACATGGCTATAGTGACTTCCCCTTTGGCTTCTATTCAAAATAATTAAATCATGAATTTTTAGCATTTCATCACTATCCCGTCCCTGCCATTCTTCTTCGTGTCAGATAGATGTAAAGAAGTTTTGTAAGGCTCCTGCAAGGATGTTCTTTTACAGATCAGGACCATTAAGAAACATTAATGAAGGTAACCTAAGAGACGTCCTTTATTCCTCATTCTTGTTATTGCCATCCCTGAAAATGTCACAACATAAAAGAGGCTATATTGACATTCTTTCTTCTAATAACTACATACTCAGCTTGGCTTCAGAAATGTTTTTTTACTAGCTTTTAAATCACATTTTTAAATAAGGTTAAAACTTTATGTTTAATCTATGTTTAGATTTAACTTTAATATATTTTATGCCTGATAATAAATCTTTACCTTTCTGCAACATGAAGTAAGACATTCTCTATTAATGTCTCTGTCTAATTCTTACCTATGGCTGACAAGGTGTTAATGATATATGGAGCTTTTATGACCTATATAACATATCGTCCCATTTCACCACGAGGACTTAAATAGAAAAGGCACGTGACAGGTTAATCAGTCAAGCTCACTGCCAGTCATGGAAGTGTGAGGACCTTTCCATTGTGTCCCCTATGTTACATTATGTACCTTTTTTAGCTGCTGAATTGCGACAAACTTTTTTTAAAAAGGTAAACATGTTAGCCTACTAGTTTTGTTGTTTTTATCTTTTATTTTGCCATGGCATTACAATGCAATGTACACTTTGAAACAGGAAGTAGTATTTTTAGGGAGCTTATAAATCTGTTGAGTAACCAATTTTGGTGGACATGAGCTCAGAAGAAACACAAGATGTCTACTATGAGAAATGTGAATGGGCGTGGTCAAACGGCTGATTGGCGTCCAACACAAAATTTCAAAATTCAGCCCTAGAATTATGAAGTTTTATAAGCATATCTATGACCTGCAAAAAAGCCTCTTGGAACTAGAGGTGGGTGATATGGGAAAAAATATCATATCACAAGTTACTGACCAGTTCAACCAAACTTATTTCCCTGTATAATGTTTTTAAATGCACAAAAACTGCGCTGACAAGTTTAGTCTATTTGAAAAACAGCTTTGTAGGAGGTCTGGAGGTCACACCCAGAACATTTTAGCACCAGAAATGTCTTTCCCTCAATTTGATCAATATTTATGTACAATTTGAAGGTTTTCCTCACCACTTTGAAATGATGATTTAGTTATGTGTCCTCTTTTTATGTTCATCGGGAACATTTTCACGCAGTGATACATTCATTTAAAAACATGTAGACTTTGAGTTCTTGTGTTTCTGTTCTATTTAGACCTGCACAGTCCCTGCAGCTGTAGCTTCATACAGGCTCTGCAGCCTTTTTTGTTGTTTTTATGACATCATTGGACTAACTTTAGTTTTGTTTATATATAATCAAACATAATACAGAATGTGTTCATTCTGTGGCACATGATCAAAATAAGTTTTACTGACAGAAGAGTTTAATTCATAGAGGGGGCGGGACATTGTTGATTGACAGACAGACAGTCACCATGGTTACTCACTCTCACCTGCCTGCTGCTTTGTAACGTTGTTTAGTGTAACCCCTATAAATTTGGTTATCACAACAGGTGAGCTTCGGGTGGAGAAGCTTGATAGTAACTTTTAAAAACTGAGAGAGAGCAGAAAACACTGACAGCAATATTTTAAACAATTTTTTGCGGACTTTACTTTTAAGTTTCGTTTTCCTTTTCACCGCTGCGGAGCAAAAAAAGGAGGGGGTGAGACGCGTCTGTGTAAGAGCATAAACTGCAGCATGATAGAATAAACTCTACGATCTCCCTGCTTTGGCAGATCGTCAGCAAGTTAAAATCCTTCACGATCTAAGATCGTTATATCGCCCACCACTACTTGGAACCATTTCTTAAAACCAATAGGAAGCGTGCCATTTTTGTTTGTTTGTTAAATAATTTGTCAAACCAGACATTCCCGGGGATCCTACTTGGAAATCACTTCTCATATGGGGTGAATCTAGTCCACTGCAAATATTGTGGACAGCTCAAAGAGATGAAATAATATTAAACTTGTCTATAAAATTCAAAGGGCATGGCAGGTCATCAAATTTTGATGCCAAGTTAACCTTGTGTAACATGTTTCAATTGGTTATTTACACTGTGTGCTTTCAGTTTGCAAAGCTGTTTCGATCATTCTGTGTCTGATATAAGACATCAAAGCTGCAGCACACTCTGTAGCTGTGCAACATCCCGACATTCACCAGATCTCAACCAGCTCTGCATCCTGATTTTCACCAAACCCCAACATGCAGCTTATCCCAACATTCAGCAAACCACGACTTTCTTCACATCCCTCTAAATGTGAGGGCCCTTTCAATGCTGCTTCAGCTTTAATGATGATGATTTTTTCCCTTCAAAAATCGCCCAAAATCAGTGAAATTACACTTTTTCTCCTGGAACTTGACTCGTTGGTGTGTGCATGCGTCTACTGACCTGTATCCTGGTCACAGATCTGCTCACATGGTTCAGTAGCCCTCTGGCCGCAGTAGTCCTGGACCCACTGTGTAGACGAGTTGGTTTGATAGTAGAGGGTTAGCTTGGCTGGATTTAGCCAGTTAGAAACATCCAGGAAGCTGCCCATGCTCACCACAAAACTACTTCCTGAAAAAAAAAACAAGACACAACAGAAGATTTCTTAGCTTGTAAAGAAACTCCAAAAACAATAAAAATGCAAAAGGAAAAAGCTTGATTGTTGGTATTGTTAACAGCTCCTAGTTCTGACTCTATTACAAAACCCATTGGAATATATCTTATTCTTTTGTTTTCACTGTAATTTCAATTCCCCTCCTGACCAGGCTGAATTTAAATGAGAAAATTAAGACCTATAATGTGTGTATTGATGAGATTTCCTTGGTAATTGCAGTAGAGGGGCTCAAGGAGTTTCACAAGTCAATCAGTAAATGCTCTGCTCATTGACGCTGACTTACCTTCCTTTTCTTACTGCTCCCAGGCCAATCGTTAAAGTCTGATCACTGAACAAGATTATCCCTAATTGATGCCAATGACTTTTACTTCCAAATGGAGCCGAGAGGAGATTGGGCTTCAGCTCTCTGGTGAGCACAAAGATTCTTACAGCTTTATTGTGAGTTTAGTGCTGGATGTGGGAGGTAAATTTGGGGAAGTGTTTGCAGTAAGTAACAGTGTCTGGAATAAGAAACTCCCTATAACAAGGCTTCCTGGTCGAGCTTGTTTGAGTTTGCTTCACAGAACTGAATGATGTCTCGCTAATACTGCCCAAAGGTGAGGAACTGAATCAATAATTCAGATGATTTTCTGAAACCCCATGAAAGCACTAAGTTATTCTGCTTTTGAAAAAAGAAGCATGCGGTAAAAGCCAAAAAGACTGAATTACACACATGGTTTTACAGGAAAAGGGCTCCCTAAAGCATCTCCGGGGTCAGTCTGACCAAAAGGTGAGCATAACATGGCCAGTTCCTGCAACACTGCAGTTAAGTTAGCACAAGTGGCAGCAGCCCTCATTTGGTGAGAGAGAGGGGAGAATAACGGCTTCATCTCACACAGAGAGTGATTATGGGTGGGTTTCTCTCAGACCTGTGCAGTACTAACATGGCTGATTGCTGGCAATTTAACGGTGCATATAGTGGGAACTATCTGTACTGTTCTGGGAACTATCTAGCATGTTTGTGTCATGGGGACAAGATAATAAAAGAAAATGGGCCTATCAGATGGTGATTTCTTCATTTAAACAAGTGTAACACTTAGCTCATAAAAGAATGAGCCCTTAATACCCACTAACAAATCATGTTAAATATTAAACAATATCTAACTACATATTAGTATGTGTTGTGTGTTGTTCCACCGCTCTACCACTACCCATAAAAGTTCTGACTGATCCCCGAACTTGTCTGCTCCTCTGTCTCCAGTCGCTCCGCACACCCCCAGTATACACAGAGCCCTTTATAAAGGCTCACTTTATGTCTGTCAGATCCCACGTGTTGTCTTGCAGCAACGCTGGAAAGTCATTGTCCTTTTGCCTGCTGCCTGTTCTTGTCCTGACCTTACTTATATTTATACATGGCTTGCAGTTTGCATTTGCTTTGTTTGTTTATCTGTTGGATTTGTTTGTTTGTTTGCTCTGACTACCTGCCAGCTGCCGACTGTACGCCTGCCAGACCAATGGCTTAAGCCGACTTTTTATCACATCTGCTCTGCCTCAGGTGTCTGCTTTTCTCAGTCCAATTACGGTAGGCACAAGTTTACAGAGAGAAAAAAACAGAACATGAAGGAGAAAGGCCTGTTTTCAGCTCCGTCAAGGTGCTTCACTTCAGGTTCACATTTTACATCTTTTTACGAAAGAAAAAAAAAGTAAATTAAATTAGATGGAACTCAAAACATACAAATTAGATTAATTTTTTTAAATTGGAATGTGCGCGATTTGTACGCGATCAAGGTTGTCGACCTCGCTAGTCGGCATTAGAAATGTCAGTCAGTAAAACAAATGACTAATATTTCTATAAATTCAGGCTTGCAATGGAGGTTAAATGTTGTGTCTAAGCTGTACTGCAGCAGCCCGGTACTAGCTTGGGCTGTAGCTCCATTAAAAGGCTACTGCCATACTGCTCTAATGCCTGGATGTAAACCAGCAAAGTGGACTGATGGCATCTGCAAGGAGGACAAAAGGTTAATGTTGCTAGCACTGCTAACATATGCTGCACTCGGGAAAACAATTTGACATTTTTTATCTGCAGATGCAGTGATTTTTTTTATTTGTTGTGTTAAATGAATTGTGCTAAATATGGCCTTTTCTTTTTTTTCCTACCTTGAGACTAGTTGACCAGTCTGAATTCACATTGGCATCTAACCAACAGTGAAATGAGTCGCCTATAGGAACATCCCTCGTTCGGAGAGAGCTGTACTTGTAGCGAGGTTGCAGTGTTAAGTTTCACCTCAAGATGGCCGAAAAGGTAAGGTCATAGAGTTATCAAGATTAGGAAAAAAAAAAATATAATGTTGGTGAATATTGAGAATAACTGAATATTTCATGGAAGTCCAATCAATCAGAATTTGAGAACTAAACATTAGGGCAGGGGTCAGCTCAACATCCAACACTCTGGAAAGCAGTTTTCGAGTGTGTTGAAGTGGAATTCTGCCACAATGGTAGTAGGAGGACAAAGATCAAGAGGTCACCAAAATCCTTGCAAAATTTTGCACTACGATTATATATTTTGAGTTTGAATTTCAGAGAATGCAAACTTGCAGTTGTAGAGATCTCTCGCAATGAACTTCTCTGTGTCAAAGAGGGACAAACAAACTTTTGGTATTTTGTTCAGAACCACTCTTACTTTATTTTCTGTAAAAACCTTGTTAATCCAAGTAGATTCACCAAACTCTCTGAACTGTACATACTAGTCATAAAAAAACCTGTTTCAGCCTAATTGATGCCAGCTGTTCATAAGAAGGTTTGCATTTTTTTGATTTTATTTTTACATGTTTTTTTTGCCCTCCTGGGAAATTTGCAGATTATTTATACGTGACTCATGCAACAAGTCTGGACCACTCATAATTTTTGTTCATATGAGAAAATACTGAGTAAAATATATTTTTGGGTACATCTGGTAGAAGGGAAACCATCATAATTTCCCAAAAATATATTTCAATGCAATACAAAACAAAATCTATAACTACTTTGATGTTCAACAAAATACAAATTGAGGGTGTTCAGCTTAGACATAGTGAAGCGATATACTACTGAAGCTTAAGTTTTGTGTACTGTACTTTTTTTATTGTGTGTCCAGGTGCACACAAATGTTGGATGGATGTGTGGGCGGACTAGAAAACGAGGTCCCGGCAACAAGAGCACCTGATTGACTGATATGTGAATGCTGAGCTTTCAGAGATGTGGCGATCATCAGTTAAATTGCTTCAGCTCTTCACTCCCGCTTACTTCACTTAACTCTTTTCACATTTTCTAAAGTGTGCTCTTCTGCCTCACTGTAAAGTTTAGACTGTGGAATATGGACAATGACATGACAATAACCCAGTTTACAATAGCACCATAACCAGTGTTAATATGGGAAGCTAATTTATATTAAGTCTTCGTCTTTAGAAGAAAATGCCAAGTGATTTTTGACCTTCATAGCTTTAGTCTGATTTTTGTGGACTCCAAGTCCATAAAAACTCCTTACATTTATTTACAGTAATTACTTGAGTCAAACTTTATGCCCCCCTTGCAGACATCAGTGCCCCAGTTGGGCCACCCCACTCAAAAAAGTCTGGACACGCCCCTGCATGGAGACAGTGAGAACAAGTATCCATGGCACAATTGCAGATAAGTGATCATAACTTTGGTTGTCCATCCCGAACAAAGCCAAAGTTTCCATCTGGTCATATGGATTTCACCATGTTTTCATTGTCACTATGTATACCATCTAAGTTGTCATCTCAAAATGTATCCTTCACATTTACACTGAAAGAAAAAACACTCCAAACCTCAAAGGGAATTTAAACAAAAAAAGTGCAGCTCAGTTATTATTCCCATTTTTTGTACGCTGTCACAAATATTAAGTAGGCACATTGAAAGCTGCTAGTGCAAAACCAAAGCCAAAAACAAATAATGTTTAATCCACATTGCTCTTCATCACTCTGATGGCTCCAAGTGTCATTCAGCTGTTTGTTGAGATTATTGTACATTTTCTTCCATTGGGGACCCTTATCGTGTTGTCTTTATTTTCCCGATTTCTTACACATTTTTTAGCTCTGACACACAATCTAATTTTATTTATTTTTCCTTAATGTGCATCTTGTGTACTTTATCAGTTGTGCAGAGGGGGCTTTTACTTTGAAAGGTGCTGAAATTGAAAACCACAAATCACAATTCAGGGCGTGGAAGTGTTACTGCGAGACATCTGTGAATAGAAACTGAGAAAGCATGAGGAGCTGTCACTGCTTAACTCGCTCTCCTTCACAACAACAAAATATGCAAAGTTAAATATGGCTTTCACTGTGCGCAACTAACCAACACTGTATTGCTGCTTTTGAAGGACAACCGTATTCAATCATGGCTTGAAAATACAGACAAACAAAGGCCTGTAATGATGGAGTATTGCCATAATAATAACATGCTCCACAAGCTATATCCATTCATTGTCTAACACTAAGACAAATATTGCCCCAGGCAGAGGAAGGTAGTTATTGGATGCAATTCTACAATTCCTTTGGTGTAATATAAAACTTTCTTCCCTAAGTTTCATTCTGATTTATTTTCAGTTACCAGCCTCTTCTCCTTGCCGGCAGAATATCTCTCTTATTAAGAAATAAAAGCTTGAGGAAAAACTTGAGGCGATGAAGAAAAGCGACTAAACTGATTTTGTTTTGTCCTCACAGGCTTTTAGTTAAATATCCCGCCATGGTCTAATGAATGTGTTGCACTTACCGTCCGCGACAAAATGCTCCGGCACGTGGAGGGTGACCTTGACGGTGAGAGGGCAGGAATCCTGCGTGGCATAGACAATGGCAGTGACACATGTGCTGATGGTGATCAACGTCAGGGTGACCTTATTCAGAGGACTGTGTGGGTGCCCTAAAGGTGGAGAAAGAGAGAGAGAAAACAAAAGGTAAAGTGGAGCAGCTTGACAGGAGCCTTTTTTGTTTTAATAATTGCATTTGATCTACATTTCCCACTTTTGCACAGGCGCAGGAGGACACAACAAAATCTAAATCCTCCATTGAAGGCCTATACCTTTTTGAAAGTGCAGTCTTTAAGCCCTCTTAAATCCTTGAAACGGCAGATAATTGAACTTCTGATTTATGAATCTAACCCAGGTTCAAGTTGTGCCCGAGTGAGTAAAATATGACTTAGAATGCCTGTGCTCCTGCAGAACAGCCCAGATTAATTTGCCAGGGTGATATATGATCTTATTGCCACTGACAGGGTTATAGATTAGTTGTTTTGGTTGCCCTTTGGCTCTGTCGGGGGCTCCCATTTCCAAGCCAGAATATAGAGAATGAAATTAGCCGCTTAACCTCTGTCTAGTGGCATTTATCATGGGAGAGAAGTCGGGGCGTGTTTGAAAGGAGGTTTACCAGGGTGTAAGATGGGGAAACGTAGTGATAGTGTTGGTTTAGAAATATTGTTTGAACTCAAATTTTACAGTTTGAAATGAATCGGCCCTGTGGAACCTCTGGAAAATGTAGTCCTGTTTTTTGTTCTGACCTGGAAAAGACATCATACATCACAATGTCTTGGTATCTGCAGGCTTCTGAAAAAAATGATTTTTATTTTTTTCTTGGAAGAGTGCTGCACAGTATTCAGCCTGCACTATCACTATCATATCACTATGGAGGAAGCTGTTGGGAAAGTCAATATAATAGACCCATTCTCGTTTCGCTGCTCCTGTCCTTTAAAATAATAAAGGCTGAGTATTAATTTCATTCAGAATGTGCAAATATGTTTCAGTTGAATGGAGAAATGTGCAAACCTTTTTGTATTGCAAATTGGGGAATAATGATAATAGGAGATTGTTTTAGCCTAGAAAATACAATTTAAGTTACCTTACAGTAAGTTTCATTGTGATAAATGAGACGTGATTTACTTAAAGGAGCTCTATTATGGTGATCCATATTTAAAAACATACATATAATGTTACGATGTCCATTAAACCTCGGCCAAGTTTATTTAAACACAAGATATTCAGAGGTGTTGGCGTAATCCTTGGAAAGGGTTTCCTGCTGCTTTGGATGAGACGTTACAAGAACTTGGACATTATTGGGTGCCTTAACACCTTAACCGTTTGGTCCGTTTCAAACGAACCCTGGTGTGGCCCAAAGATCTGAACTCTGGTCCAGTTGAAAACGGGGGTCTCGATTAGTTTCCGAGTGCAGCAGAGTTCGGTTCGCCGTAAAATGCAGTGCATTGTGGGTTGACCTTGGCTGTCTGTAAACGATGTTGAGTAAGATTGCTGAGCATGGCTAACATTTGGATTGCTAACAGCACCAGCCTTCGGTCCTCCTTCCAGGTTAATGTCCACATCCTGTTCTTAGTGTGGTTACTTATTGCTCCGGCCGATACGCCAGTTTAACCTGACACAGCCTACATATAACTTTATCTCCATTTTATAGATCAAAGTATTGACCGGAGGTACAGTGGTGGGTGGCTGCCGTACACAGGTTTTGGTGTGCGCTTGACAAAGTACAATGTGCAAGCAAACCAAACCAAATGAAAAATGCAACAATGTCACAACTTCACACCTGAATCCACCAGACTTCATATGTAAAAGCGACCAAAGAGCAAAGCATTGAGGACATGCCCAGCTCTTTCAAGGACACGGCCATCCCGGAAGCTCACTTAAATATCCCTGTTACTGCAGACATGGCAGGCAAATGGGAGGAAACTGGGCATGTTTGGGACAGGGGCCTTAAAGAGACAGCAGCTGAAATGTTTCAGGTAGAAGCTGAAATGAGGAATTTCACTGACGTCTGTATCAGATACATAAGGAGGTTTTTGAGCTGCAAATCTCGCAACGTTACTCTATAGGTGTCCCAGACTGACATTATTACTGGTAAAAGTGAGTATAATAGATCTCCTTTAAATGCATAAAAGCATCCTCATTTATTCATCTATTTATGTGTCTTTTGCTTTATCTATGTATTTTTGGTTAAAAGTTAGGGAGCAGTTTAATACAGCTCAAGGTCAAAACCAAGAAGTCAAATTCAGGACAGAGGACCCACCCGCTCTGAGTCACATATCACAGAATTGGGAAGCGACAGGAACAACAGCTATCTACAGCAAAAGTGGCAGAGCAGCTAATCCCCTTTGGGGCTCGGGTGGTGTCACTGGGCTTGTGAAGGGGTCCCTCAATTACAGTAAAAGCCCACTGAGTAGACAAGAGCATGTATACTCACGATTGCAAACACTTTATGGCTGCAAACCAAACAGGCAGTCCGTGCGGGAATACACACAGAAACACTCACAGCAAGGCATGTCGACGAAAAAACATCAACGAGAGTAAAGTTAAAATGTCCACCTTCATTTATTTCTCTCTGCACATCTTTTAGAGAGAGCTACCTGTTTTTTTACACGGGCTGTAACTTTAACACAGATCACGCCTATGGGTTTTATGTCTCTCCCAGTCATGAGCTCATGTGCTTTATCAATAAAGTCTCAGTGAGAGCTGACAGTTCAGACAAGGTCCCTTCAGCTGTTTTTGTCTGTGAACAGTCAACCATTTTCTGTGATGAGTTGCTTTTTCTAAACACATACACTCTTACCTTGCGGACATCATTCGGTATGAAAGTGGTTGAAGACTCTAAGGTCAGTCAGAGAGAGCCTCTTGTTTTCATAAACCAAGGCTTATGATCAATATCACCATTCTACAAAGAGCCTGTATAAAAGGTGATAAACCAATATTCAACCAACCACCTTTGTATGCTCTAAAGATCCCATACAACAGAAAAGTTATTGTGATGAGGCGCCCCCTGTGGACAAAGTGGTAAATCGTATATCTCTGTTGAGTTTGGCAAGTACGTAAGTAAGTAAGTAATCTTTTATTTTCAGTAAAAAATCTCAGCCAGCTTTATTTAAACAGTTCAATGTATCGCTCATCAACAATCTTTTCTTAGGAAAATGTTCATTGAAAATAATCCTGTTTCGGCAGCAGGGTGCTGTTTACCGTTTTAGCGGACACCTACCCCCCGCGGCAACCATTACAGGCATCAATTTAGAAATAATCAATCTTGTCGCTGATTGTCTTGTTTGCTTTAATAGGTCATAAAGAGGCATCAATAATAATTACAGTCTGTTTCATAAACAAGAAAAAAACTCCTCCCAGGAGCTTTAATTTCAATAGCAACTAATCCCTCTAAGCAAGTAATTTATTTTTGATACTATATACGTGTCCAGTAAATCTAAAGAGCTAAAAATAAATACGCATGATGAATAGAGAATAAGTTGGTAGGCAATTACTCGTGTTTTTACACTACAAATTGGTTGAAGTTTTGGTTTTGTGGTTTCTACAACAATTAATTGATAGTATTTTGGTTTTCTAGCTTTCCAAATTCGACTTCCACGTTGATTGTCTTGTTTGCTTTTCTAGGTCATAAAAAGGCACTTTGAAGTATATTTAATAGCCAACCAAAAATGATTTGCAGGCACTTGAAGGACATTTTCTTGCTTCCAAACGTTGCCACTAAAGTATACTTTACAGAGACCAAACACAAGGGAACAAGAGGTGGGAGGATGTAGTTCTAATTCCTAAACCAAAAAGGATGAGACATTTATGATCTGTAATAGTAATTGTAAGAAGATTAATATGTGAGGCATGACTTGTTCTCCTCCTCTGACAAAGTATTGTATTAGTGTAGGCATTGGACATAACAGGGACACATTGATTTCCATTATTTTTCAATCACTTTGTGAACTCCCAAATGGACGGACACATACTAATTCTCTATTTCAAATTTCTCATCTCGGTCACACACTCACTCACACACAAATACAAAATCCACATACAGCCCTCAATATCACATATCACAGTGTGGTACAAGAGGCTGAAATCTTGCTTCCTATCACGGTAATATGACACATCTTTGCTCATCACTGAGCCCTCCATTTACATCGGCTCATGTATCTGCTTTGAGTGTCATTGAGCTGTGCCATTGAGATCACTTTAAACCCCATCGGGAATGTGCACGACTCCTTCTTACTTCCAGCTACGCTTACAATTCCAAAGATGTCTTGCTTCATTTCACTTAGCTATAGGTTGCCCCTCTATTATTCTCCATCATATTGAACCAGTGAATGGCTTGAATTCATTTGCTTTCTAAATGTTTTGTTGTATTTCCTTCCATCTTGACTTTATTGCCTTCTCAGCCAGCATGCAGCGGATAAGTGGGTTGCCCCCCTGTGAAGCTTAATGTCTTTCAAATGTAGTGCATTTATAACCATACGAAGGACGAACACCTGCGTTCCCTCTCACCTTTGCTGCGCCTTCTTCCTCTGTGCTGCTCTGTGTAAAACTTCATTTGGCCGTCATCTTCAGGCTCCGACCCTGATTCTCCTTGAGGTCCAAACACGCCTCCAGTTACTGGCAATGGGAAGATCAGAGAGAATATGTAAGAAGTAACACGGCAGGAACCAATAAATCAATGGTTGAAGTTAGTTCCTGATCAAAACATTCTGAATGAAAAGATGGCAACTGTAAGTTTTTCATGCAATCAATACTTCAAAACTCTGGAGAAGACTACATGAAAGCAAACACATTCTATAAAATTTGCCAGAACAGAATAAAGAAGACGATAAAAAAGTTATTGAGCAGAATTATTAGTATGTACAACAAAATGGCCTTAACTATCAGTATAATTTCAATTCAAATCAGTTAGGGTTCAAAGAGTTGATTAAATTCACGCTACATTGATGGGCAGGGCACTGAGCTCTACAAAGAAAATAAAACTCAACCAAAAAAAGAGTTTTGGCATTGGTTCTTCATTAGTTGATTATTGCTCATTTTAGGAAATCTGATCTCTGAATTAAAAATTACATAAACTGCATATTTTTACGTGTGTTATGTGTGTAAATAAGTAACATTTTTCCTCAAATTACAAAGCCAGTTGGTTGTTTGCAGTAATGAATTATTTAACAAACTCTTGCATCCGTTCTAATTTTTCCAATTGAATCTTGCTCTGTCTTCTTTTATTCCCACTTTTCCCATTTCCAGTGAGGTTCTCCAGGGGCCATTGAATGGCTTTTTACAATACTTAACTTAGTTCTGATATTTCACTCGATTTAAATCATATACAATTTTCCATCTCCGCCAATATGCTGATGATACTCTGCTTTATGTTTCAGTAATAGAATAGAATAGAATTACTTTATTGATCCTAAACTGCGAAAATTGTGGCATAACAGCAGCAGGTTGTCCAAACACACAATATGAGCAAAAAAACACAATATTAGCAAATTCAAACACAATATTATATTAAGTACAAAGTAAATAAGCACTAAAAATATCAAAACTAAGAATGGGAATATATACAACCATGATTTAACTTAGCATTACCTGTCTTAAATATGAAAGATTAAATATAAATGTGCAAAAACAGAGTTGTAAATGGACAGTATTGACATAGGGAGCTGTCCAGAGCTGTGTAATCAGTGATACATAAGTTAATGAGTTAATGATAAGTGCATGAGTGTAGACATGTTATCAGCAGAAACTATTCAATATAACGGCGAGTAGACAGACAAATGAAGTGAACTTGAGTGCAGGGATAATTTGTAAATTTAACATGTGCAGAACAGATTACAGTAAGGACACAGATATTATCATGATGACAATTCATTGCTCGCAAGAGGTGAGCTGTTGTACAGAGTTATGGCCTTCGGTAAGAATGATTTCCTGTATCTGTCCTTGTGACAGCGGAGTTGGATCAGTCTGTTGGAGAAGCTGCTCTGCTGTTTTTCCAGTAGGGTGTGCAGAGGGTGCTCAGGATTATCCATAATGGACAACAGTTTGTTCAGAGTCCTCCTCTCTGCAGCCTGTCACAGAGCAGGCCTGCTTTTAAAAAATCAAAATAAAACATGACATTTACCTTGGCATGGTATTTTTTTCTCTTTTCCCAATGCTAATGACTAGCAATGATTAAGTCTCAGAAACGTGGGTTTGAATTAAAAGAATGCAAGGCTAAGGGTAAAAATAGTGACCATATCTTCATTAACCAACCCATTGCCTCTCTTTGTTCAATTCACAATTGCTCTACCCTTTCAAAGTAAGTGTTGTGCACCTCCGAGTGTGGTTATATTTAGCCTCCATTTGGAAAGTAATGTTTTCCACTCTTCTTCACCCTTTCCCTTTTTTGCCTCACGTGTCCACCAGTGTTGTTAATTCGTCGATCATCACCAAATCTCTGGAGCTCAGCTTACTAATCAAATTGGGTCCCATTCCCAGAGGGACGTGAATGTGTGCCTGTGTGTGTTCACTTCCATGCTTTAGTCAGAGTGAGGACGAGAGAGCAAGGCAGTGAAAGTTAAGAGGCTTTGTCTGTGCTGCCTTGCCACTGCAACATCAAAACACACATCCCTGCTGGCTGCACAGGGTCTGCCTCAAAGTGATAATTGCCAGGGATTTGAAAAGTGTTAAGCCACTGATGGATAAATAAGTAATCTGAAATAACCAAACAAGTGTTGATGATATTGCACTTAATTCAAAACTTGATATAAAGAAAAATGTTTCCAAGGGACATTCTGCTAAATATGTATATTAGTCTTAATTCTCCTAACACATTTTTTACACGTTAAACGAGGTCGTTAGGCTAAGTCACACCCAGAAAGTGTCTTCATGCTAATACATTGCATCTCATTTCCTCATGGTTGTACACATATTTTGCTTGTATAATCCCAAGGATCATAGTGATTACACTTCCTAATCTCCCGGAGTGGAAAGGGGATATTGGACAGAAGGAAAATCAATGCTTTTCTCTTGGCAATGAAGGAGCCCCTAAGAAGAAATGGTTTAGTTGTTGACGGCAAATTAAAACAAGGAAGCATGGACCAAGAACATTTCCAATTGGGAAGGTGAGTCAATACTCATACACATGACGTGTTAGGACAGTTGGTAACGGCGGGGACAAAGCAAATGGTTGTCCCCCACAGGAATGACTATGTGGCTTCAAGTGCTCTCACTTGAAAGGGTCGTGATAATTCTGACTTTCTGTTTCCGTCTGTTCTGGTATATAGTAATTAAAATGTATTGAAATTTAGACACAATGGGGATTCATGGAATATATATATTTTTTGCACATTTGTTGATGATTTGTCTCGTAATAAGTCATTGCAGACCAAAAAACGAGTTATTTCTACAGTTTATTCACAGCATTCAGATAATTTATTTGAGCAGTGTCCTGTGACCTTGACTGACACCCACCTCGGAATCGGTTTCTGCTCTTAATAATTACTACTTATTAACTATCAGTCTAGTCAATTAGCGTCTTGTTTACTTGTGTAGGTCATATAGAGGCATCAGTAGTGATTTCAGTCTGTTTAAAAACCATCTAAAAACTCCTCACTGGAGCTTTAATACAGCCTGGTAGAAACATCTTAAGGGGGTACATGAGGACGCTCCATCAGCCTGTTTTTATTCATCGTGTAATCGATTCTTTTATTCTGCACTTCATTCCTTTCTTATTAAAAGAATTTTATTGCCAACCATGGAGCAACATATTTCCTCTTCCTTGTTCACTGGACACAGCCATAATTCCTGAGCAAATGCCTAGCATTGCAAGTAAAATCCCCCCCCCCCCCCCCCCACCTTTTACTCACTTCATAAACATTATGTCATGAAAATCGGCCTGCACCATAAAGATTTTAGACATGATTAAAAGTTCTATTAAGCCCGTGTAAAATTGCCCACGGAAAGCTGTAGTCATTCTTTTGGTTGGGTGCACTTAAACAGGTTGAGAGAGTCGAGAGCTGGATTTGGAGTGCGAGACTCTGGCGGTATTTGGAGAGTGGCGCCAAGGCAATGTGGTGTAAAATTGGTTCTGAATTTATGCATCGTGTTAGAACATGCCCAGAGAGGTGACAGATGGAGGCAGAGACAGACTGAGAATGAGAGACAGAAACTGAAAGTCGAGGTAATATATATAAAAAAAAAAACAGAAAAGAAGAACAACAAATTCACAGATCAGCCTGAAAACATTCACATGGCTGGAAAAAAATGGTGTTACTTTTAACATCTCTATCGAAACAGTTTTAATTTTTGAAGCACAGTTACACATTACTTTGCCAACATGTTCTCATGGAGGTGCTATTTATAAAATAAGTGTAAAAATCAAGAGTTTTGGTTCATGTTCAAACTTTCTCCATGAGATATTTTTCTTCTCCGTAAGCTCACTTTCATTTCACTCAGAATTTCTTTTCACATTTTGCAGTTCCATTTTGCAATGACTGAATATTGTGTGGCTCAATCTTTATCTCACCAATTTCTGCATCATTCAAAGGTTGTTTTTTTTTTCTCTTCCCTTAGGGCCTCCAATCAGTAATTACCGTCAGTGTTTTCAGCCTTCGGTGCAAAGAGGTGCTTCAGGTCTAATCTTGGAATTCCAGATATCTCCATCTCCGCTTTGAATGCTACATTAAAATAAAGACTACCAAGAAACCAAAGTGTTCTCAGTGCTGTCTTTACATTTGATTTGGACCTTGAAAGACTTTCACAGCGGGAATAAGTGCCTCCGATTAACAGGCGAACGTCTCAAACTGTGAGAGTAATTCAAACGTTCTTTCTGAAGATCAATGTCGGACTGATCTTACAGTACAAAAATAAACTGTTTCATTATTTACTTCTGTTGGATTCATAATGTTACACGCAGCAATATGTCAGGTTTGGGTATATGTTAAAATGAGGTTTGTATATAAATATTATAGGTGCTTTATTCTCTAACTTGTTTTAGTGGGCGTAACTTTAATTTGCTCATTTTACTTCCTTTCCATTTTCAACTGAGACCCCCCCATGGGGATACATTGTTGTCAAAATTGTAATCAATTTCAATATAACATGAATCACAAGTCAAAGTGTTATCTACAGACCTTTGTATAAACTTTCTATTAAAGGAAGGGTTGGTAATTTCCTCCAGATAAACTTTTTCAGATTTTGGTTAAAATTGTCTTTAGGTCCTTACAGAAATTAGTAACTCATGTTCTCTGAAAAAGGAACAAAGAAAATCCATCATCTGTAGCAGTTGTAAGCCTGTAAAAACTTCGACCAATGTCTGCCACCAGGTACTAATTTGAAGAACCAATCAGGCGCCTCCATGTCTCCCTGCTCGTTCTCTACCCCTTGCGTGCACTAGCCCACACTCAAAGCTCGTCACCGATGACAGAGTGTATTATACTGTGAGTTTGTCGTTGGCCGTTGTTAGTAGTAAAACAGTCAGGTTTTTTTTTTTTTTTTTTTTTACATGTATTATGATAAAGTTTAGTGTTTCCGTACGACTGAATGGGACATGAGACGACATAGACGGAGCACTGAGGGAATGCTACTTTCAAAATCATGCTAGTTTTTTTTAAATTACCGACCCTGCCTTTAATCTTTGGCTCAGAACTTTGGTGTCCAGTTAGAAACCCGTACCCTATACTTATTCACAAAGACAAGATACACATTTTGCACGAGAAGGAAAAAAGAAAACTTTAACAAACCGTTTTTTTTTTTTCTGAGATGTGACGCCTGTTTTTTTTTTTTTTTTTTTTTTTTTTGGATGCTTGTGCCTTCTTTTCAACACAGTCACCCTTAGCAACAACAGCTGTATTTCCAAAAGAGCCCACTGTCATCAGAGGTTGAACTCAGGTGAACAAAGGACTATGATGTAACCCGGGCTTTTTTCAACTGTGAAAGTTAGAAATAAAATCTTTCACAGACTGGTAGTGACTGAGAAGAGGCAAGGGTGTTTTGTCACATGATTCCTGAGGTGTTGATTCAATTAAAGTTGGGATTATATTTTCAGTTTGGCAACCAACGCGACCGACTTATTTTTGGATATGTTCATCAACCCTAACCCCTTAAAAGCCCTTCCATGAAATGAGGACAGGCTGAAATGTCCTCACTTTGCAAGGACATCCTCCACTCTGAAAGTCTCAAGTATAAACAGTGTGCCACTGAAATAGAATGTTAATACACTCTGTAGATGCACGCCATGTCAGTACCATTTACACTCTCGACCTGATTTCACACACATGAAAGCGCAGCACAAATTAGCCTTCCATTAAACCTGCACTTTCAACCTGCATCGAATTAGGGTCTGATTTGCCAAGGCACGAGCTAATTGCACGGATCAGTAATTCGCACGACCTTCTATATTCTTTGTTGTGATGCTGTAAGAGAAGTCCACGTTTACAAAGCATTGAATTCATCTCGAGCTTTTCAAGGTTTGATAATCGGTGCGGCTGCGATGAACTCATGGTCAAAAAAGAAAGACACTGCCTTAAATGTTAAAATATTTAGATATATATTTAGAGTGACAGCCCCAGTGCATTAACAGCTCAGTGAACATCAAAATCAATTTGAATAACTACACAGCCACATCTCTTTTAATGTTCTATGTGAGCATATTCTGTTTTTAAGAGCCTGACCGATTAATCGATATTAGCATATTCAGTGACTATTGGTATCGGCTATTTAATTGCAGATATGCGCCGATATTACTAAATTTATTCACCAGTCAAATAGCATTTTAATTTGAGTTTCATATTACACTAGCAGTTCTATTTCACCAGCAGAGTATGCTGTATGGATTTCAAGATTTGGGGGCAGCTGTGGCTCAGGTGGTAGAGTCGGTCGTCTCTCAACTGGAGGGCTCAATCCCCAGCTCCTGCAGCCACATGTCCGATGTTTCCTTGGACAAGACACTTAACCCCAAGTTTCATCAGCGGCGTACAAATGTGCATGAATGGGATTAGTTTGGGATTAGTCACTTTACATAGCAACCACTGCCATCAGTGTTTTAATGGTTGTGAATGTGTAGGTGTGACATGCGGTGTAAAAAGTGTTTTTAGTCAGAAGACTAGAAAAGTCCTATACAAGCTCAAGTCCAATTACCATTAACAATATATATTGGTCTGGTCCTATTTCTCAGTGCAGCTCCTTTGCACATTTTGCTGTTATGTTCTCACCTTCTGTCTGCGTATTCATCGCCAACTTTCTTTCATATCACCTATGCATTTTGGCCCTACAAGGAAGTTAATTGCACCTCACTTCCAGTCCCAAAGCTGAGGTGCAGTTAAAGCTGATCCTGTGGTTTTATGTCCTAAACTCTTATTATGCACTAGTAAGGACATGTCATCACATTTTTGCTCATCCCACCCAAAATAATGTATTTTAAATCCACAGGGCACTGACAAACTGAGCATCCTTTTTTTTGTATATATTGTATTAACGTGCATATTACAATGTGTTTCATCCGTCTTTTGCATTATTTGGACATAAACATTGGGACTCTCCTGGAGCCCACTGAGGGTCTGACTCACTCAGCTATCTGAATTTTGTTGCACATGTTTTTTCTTCTTTTACAAACACCTTCATTTAATGCAAAGTCTTCACATACAGAATGATTGAAAAACTTTGCAGCCTTTAAGACTTTCTGACTCAGGCCCCATGTACAAGTTGTCATTTTGTTCCTTCATTAGTAGCAAAGGAACCTAGTATTTGCATTAAGCTAAAGCCAGAGTAAAAAAAAAGTCATTTGCATGATCTCTCCTTTAAATACATTCACAGAAAGGGTAGAGTAACATTTCACTGATCACACAAAAGAAAAGGTGTGTTGACAGATGCTGTGTGAGTGTATTTGATCCATGACAGGTGAATTGTGCTCCCAGGCTAGGGCTCAGGTTTGATAAATAGCACACAGAAGAATACGTCTCAAACAAGGTGAAATAGTCTTTGGAAAACTGGCCCTAGGTCTTTTCTATTTCACCGCTTCACCACATTTCCTCCTCTTTCAGTCTATTTTCTTTGTCTTTATCTTCCTTTTTTTTTTACTCCCGTAGCGGTAATGCCTTCAAAACTGAGACCCATAAAACATCAACTCCCAGAACGCTGAGGCTAAACTGCAGCATGTCAGTGCTACAAATTTCAATTACCAGAGCATACCCATCTCATTTTTACAGTCCCTCTTTCACAATCCTGAAGTCCTTTGGATAATTTCAGAGTCCTTATGGTCTATTTTCACTTTCCCATACCCCCTCCTTTCCAATTCCATCTGTTTTCCTACAGAACAATGCTACTCAGGCGAATCTCCGACCCCCCAAATAAACAGCTCATGTATCTACAGTTTCCTCTTTAATGTAATTAAGTGTTCTTCAATCTACACCTCACAGTTTGTCAAACTGAAAAAGTAATACATAATTCATTACAAACTCCTCTCAGTCTCCCAGTCTGACTTTTTGATTTCAGCAAAGCAAAGGGACCTGCTGGCATCATTAACATTCTTCTCACCAATGACAACAGAAAATGTTTCCGTGCATAAATGCATATTTCTGTCAGACTGGAAAATCGCACTTTACTTCAATGTTTTCAATGTTGGGCAGGAATCAAATGACAAACACAGACAGAAAGGAATGCATATCAGGAGGTTTACTGGGCCAAAATTGTACGATCGCACAGCTTTTTGGTTCACCATTGTCCTATAAGCACACAATCAGTTAAAGAAGTCACACACTTTGTGATACTGACTGTTGTTGCCATGTGGATTTTGCAAGTTTGCTAGCTAAAGGTACGGTACTCTCTCAGCCTACAGTAATTTGGTTAGTAGTGAAGTACGGAGAGACAGGCTGCGACTTATGGGCCTATAGTAGTGCTGCTCATCTCTACTGGCCTCTTTAATTGAGCAGGTTTTTGAAACAAACAAGCCCGTAAGGTTTATTTACTTAACTGCCTGAGTTACATCAATTTTCTTTAAATTCATGATTATGACCTACTGAGAGATAAAAAGCTGTTCAATTTCAGGGGTGCGTGTAGTGGGTGACGGTGGCAGCTGCACTTGCTGTCATGACAACAGGTGTATATTGGTTGCACAATTATATAGAATACAGCCGACTTTTTAGATGAAAAAAAAGGATTGGAAGTGCATCTTTAGCACCAGATTTTACTTTAATTGGCCAAAGTAAAGATATCTTAAGCATCTGAGAAATGATTAAGCCAGTTGGTGTTTTTAACAAAATGTAAAATTTTGTGTGTAAGACACACTTGTCAAAAAAAAAATCTTAAAAGTGGGCCAAGTCCTATGTACCATTAAAACATGCTGAGAGAGGTATTTTCAAGGCACCATTATCTATCTCAAGCTTTACCACCGACATGCACCTTGGTGGCAAGTGCAGCCACCATCATCACCCAGTGCATGTGACCTAGGTCCTGGGTTGGGTAATGGATAACAAAGGGTCAGAGACAGTTCATGTTAGATGGAGCACATACACTAGAAGAGATAATAAAAAAAAAAATTGTAAAAGAAACCAAAGCTGTGCAGTGGAAAAGGAAAAGGAAAATTTGAAAAGTGCTATGATGATAATAATAAAAAAAAAAACTTCTGTCTGCTGTTGCACAGTGAAATAATACACTTACAAATATGTTGAGGATATCAGAAATATCCACAGGGGAGAGGGAAGAGTATGAAGTAGACTTTTTTTTTTTTAACTCAATTCCTGTAATGAGAAAAACTAATGGTTATAGAAAAGTAGGGAGATGAGGAGATGAGTTCAATTTGAATGGTAAAAGCTAATCATCTCCTGTATAAGAGGAGAACACTTCAAACACTGGTATAAACTATGATATACTATTTCACGGCACCAGAAATAAGCAGCTCTCACCATCAAACCTTATGAACTCCTCTTCTCCTTTGGTGTACTTTTATAAAAGCAGTGATTGCATTAAACTCTTTACCCTTCAGATTGCCATGAATTCTGTCCCACGTTGCGAGCATAGCAACTGGTTCCTTAAAGTAAGCCTTTCGAATTTGAAGACTTTTTGAGAAGAGATTTTTACGTTGTTTTGGGAGCCTATTAGTGTGTAATTCTTGTTTTCGGTGAAGGTATACCAAAACAACTATCTCCAGTGTTTCCCCTACCATCATATTAGGGGGACGGCCCGCCCCCCCAACGGCACCCCCCGCCCCCCTTGATGGTCAAGTTAATTTTATTTTCTATATAGCGCCAGATCACAACAGAAGTCATAAGGATACCTTTCCTATAGAACAGGTCTATACCTCGTCCTTTTATCAAACAAACTTAATAGCCTCATGTTATTTATCTTATTTACACGACGGCATGTCATTTTACAATTCTCCTCTGCTCTCTGTGTCGTGCACGGCGGAGTTTCGCCCCAATGCAGACACATACACACACACACACACACACAGACACGTTCTCACACACACAGACACTTGCGCGCACACAGGTGAGTACACCCTCATCAGCGGAGGCCTGGGTGTGTGTGGTTGTGTCTGACGGACACACACACACACAATAATAAAAAGTCTGTAAGAAGCATCAGAAAATAAAGTAGTCGGCTTAGTTGACTTCGGACTTTTCTGGGCATGTCTCTCTCTCTGCCGTTACTCAAGGGATGCGCTGTTAGCATGCTGCATTCAGGGGTGCTCAGAAACGGCAGTTGCAGGAACAACTCGCAGGAATGTCTTTGTCCAATCAACAGGACATAACCTAATGATATTCAGTGAACTTTAATGGAATTTTATTCTGTAAGTATTATATCATATGTGAAGTAGCTTTTAAGCCATTATTTCACAAAATATTCTTTGTAGCCCGCGAACCCTCAGAGATTTTTTTCAACGTGGTTCTCTTACTGGTTCAAGCTGAATAGCCCTGTTGTATGCCAATATTTCAATAAAAAATAACACACACCACTGTAGCCAATCGGAATTGAGCAGCCACTATGAGTAACAATCAGGGCTAATGTTGATTAAAGGCCCAGTTTCTGCCTGAACGCCGTGCCAATCAATGTACTCAGTAGAAAACAAAATACAAGCTAAATTTATTTACAGACGAATAACAAGCCAAACAAACATACATTCAGTATACACAGCAGGTGAATTACTGCCCGGCTGGGCGCTGGTTGTTAAGTAGTGCCAGAGTATATGGCAGTGCAAGGAAGGCTGAAATTAATAGTCTATGGATTGAACAATAAATTATAAATTGGGGTTAGCTTCAGAACACAACCATGGAGTTGAGCTGCCAGGACACAAAGTCCTCAGAAATCCTTCAGCTGGCTGATGAGATGTTTGGCTGCACAGGGCCCTGAATGCACATAGCCAATCAAAAGGCAGCTGTATGGCTTATTATGTACAATACAGTAAACTGTATTACAGTAAATTGTTTATTCAGGTTGGCAGAAAAACGTAATTTCCAATTGTGGTTATCCAAACTGCAAAACTATATACATACTGTAGATCAAGACTTTTTGAAATGAAAGGGACAAAGACAGTTTTTCTTGAACAACATGGTATAATTATTAAGTCTTCCCCATAAATGAAAAGCCACTGAAACAGTTGATATAACCTCAGGTATGCTTGTATTTTGTCGGTTGAACACATTGTACACAAGCAGGCTTCATAATTTATTGTAGGGATCATTGATCACAAGGTTTTCACCCAGAGACAAATTTCCAAATTTTTCTCTATTGGGCCCCAAAAAATAAACAAAGTAATTAAAACCAATGTAAACACCAAACTCAAATTCAAGTCAAAGGCGACTGGAGTTGGAGCCTCAAAGGCTGTCAGGACGGTCTACCAGCAAGCAAGATGCAGCTAGCTTATTAGTAGGTGCTTAGCTTGTTTTAAGGTAAGAATTCCATCAGTATTCAACTTCCAAAAGGTTATTTTTTAAATGTTTGAAGTACACACAGTATCTCCAGAACAAACAGAGTAAATGTTACTAACTGTTTAACACTGAACACAACGGTATCAAGTTAAAAACAACAACACACTCGCTGACCCCCTTTGAAGGAGCTAGCATGGCTGCGAACAGCGCTTTAGCTAACGTTGCCCACTAGCTGACTAAAATTCTTCAGGTCAAATAAAATAGCCATAAAAGATGTTGAAATGACATGATACACTGAGAAAAAAGTAAACTGGAATGATTTTAGTCTTTGGACAAAAACGAGCATGAAAACGTGAAGAGTAATTTATGGTAATAGGAGTTTGAATCTGATTTGACTGACTCATTTTCAAGTGTAAAAAGAGTATGAAGGTGTAATAATTGTGAGAGGAATTTTTACAGATCAGGGTGAATAATACTGTTAGTGTGAAGACAGTGTTTTGGGTGACAGGTGGCTTTTACATTACAGTGTGTTATGTTTATAATTACTGTCTGAGTTTGCACTCATTTAATTTATGCAAATGTGTGCATGTGACTCAAACTGCTTTCACACAACTCCAATATGACCTCGCTGACTTTTGTAACTGTCAGAGCAAGACGAACTGCTTTGACTTGTGGCTGTTCGACTTTAAGCTAAATGTCAGCCCGTATTTGTATACTGCACTGTATATGCTTTTGTATGTGCATATTCACCCTGTGTGTGTGTGTGTGTGTGTGCGTGTGTGCCTGAATACATACATCTTTGACAATGTGTTTGTGAGTAAATTAAGCTGACAGCAACACCAGTCCCCACATGGCTCAGCAACTGGTAATCACATTAAGGCACAGCTGCATTCGGCAGTCAGGCTTTCTGACACCGGAAAGTTAAATATTTTCAACTCGAAGCCAACACAAACTGACGTCTACATCTTCATACAGGAGTGAGAGTATGTAAATTTGTCATTTATAATGCACTGAGCGCATCGGAGAGCATGTAAGAGCAAATTTGGGAAGTCGTATTCATTCACTTGTGTCTCTGGAACACTTGATTAAAAATGTATGTCAATGGATTTGAATACCAGTTTGCAAATTAACTGCATCCTCTAATATTCTAACTCCAGGCAACTGTGTGGAAATGTCATTACGTGTAATTTCTGGCCCTGTGGACAGGGCAGTGTTTCATATTAGCCAATTGGTTTGCTTTTTTCAAATATATCATAATTAACTGAGTTGCTTTCATATCCGGTTAAAACACCTCAAAGTTTGTGTGAAATTTTGATCATGATTTTATGTTTACAATGTATTTCAATTTTACAGATGAATTCTTGCTCAAAGTTATAATGTAATAGTTGCAGTAGTGGATTCATCACCAGGTATTTTCATAATTAATAAATTAGACAAAGCAAGCAAATCAAAATGAACCAATTTTTTTTTTAAATTGTGGACAAATATATTGAAGGATGGCATTTTGTGTTGTGAACTATTCCTCAATTCAGGGGTAATATCCTTTGAAGCTGACCGAGCTGAACTGGTCCGATACAATCTAGTCTACGGAGGATTTCCTGTTTGTGTCTCCAGCTGTTCCCTGCCTTACCATTCCCCCCTTAGTGCTGCTCCTGTCGCCTATGGCAACCCCGACAGCTGCATCAGAACAAACAAACATAACCATCGTCACTGCAGGAAAGCCCCTTGTTATAGGAAGACTTAAGTGTGTTAATTGCCTCACAGAATAATTATTGTTTTAATACATTTTACAACATAGGATTGCTTGAGTTGTGCTTTGCCAAAGTCTGCTGTTGGGTTGCTGGGCCTTTAAGATAAACATGTGTTTCTCTAGCCAGTCAATGTCAGTCTGTCTGATGGCTGTTAAGCTGCAGGTTGCTTTCTTTCCCCCAAATAAGTTGTGTGTCACTGTCAGAGTCTCGTACCTTAAGAACATGGTCAGGGTTTTATGGCCCCTTCCATTCTTTTCCAAACTTTTGAGTGAGTAAACACCAATTACTTAAAAGTGTTTTTCTGGCCCACTTTAGAGTCCACCATCTTGTTTGACTTTGTACCCAATTAATATTTGTATACGTCAGGCCATGAAGGACGCACCAGATGGATCCTTTGTGGTCCGGGGAAAAGAAGGACGGATTTGTTGGCCATATTTGAAGGAGCCTTTGAAATGGGACTGCCCTCTCCGCGCCGCTGTGATGCAATCGGTTTCGGAAGGATGGATGCAGCCCCTGCACTGGGACACAGCTTCAGTCTGCCCCCCTCAAAAGACACATTCCCACTTCCCAAGGTCCTTTATCAAGCGCCACGGCTACACCAGATGCCCTCAAATGTCCCTCTTTTCTCCATCGCAACACCTGTTCCCTATTCTAATGAGCCCATAAGTGTCCCGACCTTCCCTACACTGCTGACCCGTCTCCACTGCTGTAGACTCTTTCTATTGTTTGCTGAATTGCCCCATCTTTATTACTGCCTTGTTGCTCTGCTATGCATGGTTTACATTTTCCTAAGTACTGGACCTGACCTGCCAGCCTTTATTTTCAGCTTTCTTGTCTTCTTCTCTACCCATACCTGCTTTTAAGCCATGTTATTCACAAAAAATTTGCATGTAATCCTTTTACGATTGGGTCCTACCTTCCTGTGGTGTAGTGATGCCTGAAGAAGTGGGTGCACTCTTAATTTTCCCCAAATAATTTTTTCAGTGGGGGATAAACGGCCTCGCTTACTAACAGTGACACAAGACTCCTCTTGAACATTTAGTTAGTCCATGCTAGCCAATTATAGACAGAGTAGAAATGGTCATCCCTTCAACACCCTAGGACTTGCAGCATCCCACCGAATATGGTCAATCAATTAATGGTGTCAATCTGTTGGGATTTAGAAGTGGGTATACCCTATGGAGACTGATAAATAAGTGGGTATACTCTGTTTACCTGCACTACACCACTGTGCCTGACACTTGAGACAATTTGGGGCTTTTGAAAAAGATTTATTAATAATTTATCATCATTCTTCTTCTCTCACAACTTCTTTATGAATCAAAAGTAAACATTGGATACATCAGAATTGGTAATAATTGTTTGTTGTACTCTATGATGATTTGAGGAGAAGTGTTTTTGTATTATTATATAGCAAGCACAAACACAAACAGTCCTGGAGGGGGTAGGGATCTGGAAGGAAGGCCTGCGGCGGTACATCTACAGCCCTGCTACATCCAGCCTAGGGGATTCAATATATTGGAAACCAGGAAATCAGAGATAGGAGGAAATCCTAGGTGGTGGAAAGTGTGTTTTGCTTTGCGATTTCTGTCTGTCCCTGTTTATTTTCTGAAGTTGAAGGATTGTTAAAGGATACCCGCAGGTTAGTCACAGTGGTCTACCTCCCCTTGTCTTTGTCTTTGTCTTTGTCCGTCTCTCACTCATTTGTCTCCTCGTCTCAGTCTCCCGCTGCTCTGTTTGCCAATCCTAAAGCATCCCAATCAATACTCTTTCACTCTGCTGTTGCACTTTGTATTTTTTTTTTTTATAGTCGGCGCACTCACAAACACAATCCTATTATACATAAACAACCAGGGCAGGCTGAAAAGTTATTACAGGGGGCATCACAATATAAGCACCGCTGACACATTTTACAACTGAAATTTATGAGTCGCTACCTTTTACAAGGGAGAGGAAGGACTTGAAAAGGTGGGAGGCCTAACAAGGCACCACTTGCCTCTTGTACTCAAGTGGGCCTTGTATTTATTCACTAACCTCTATATTCTTTTTATCGTATCCCCTCTGCATCGAGAGCAAACCCCGCCAATTTGGAGCTAATAAGCAAATGGTAAGTGTGTGTGGGCCACTTATGGATTTTAGATATGTGATCGCTGAAAAGGCGTGACAGCTTGTTATGGGTAATTACACATGCAGTAGCCCACTGCACCTGTTTGTATGTTGTTTTCTCACCTTTTATTAAGCAGCTTGTGCAGTGTTAACGACACCAAGGGGGGGCATAAGGGGCAACATTTTTGTATTTAAAAAAAAAAAAAAAGGTAAATAAGTGCTATTAAGTTACTATTCAACCTTTATTTAACCAGGTTGGTCCCATTGAGATTAAGCAGCTCTTTTCAAAGGGACAATTCCTTACTGCACAGCTTTATTTGAAAGTTTGACAGTGTATGCCTAAAAAAGTCCACAATCTACTTATCGTTAGGCTCCCGAGTAAGTTTGCGCTATATTTTAGACTGATGAAAAGATAGTAGATCACTCTGCAGGAGAGTCAGGTACTGTCTGCCTCACAGGGAGTTAAAAGGTCAGAATAATGTAGATGTAGCTCCAATGATGGAAAAACCATGCTGCGGCCTGATATTATAAAAGCAGTCCTAAAATGAAAAGACAGCCACTGCAGGGAGGCTGACATTAGAGTGGTAGAAAAAAAGATTCTCCATTCCATTACGGCTATCTTTCAAGGGAAAAAGGAGACAGATGTCCTTTTAATACAACAGGTAATTTTTTTTTGTTGTAATAATCCAAAATGGATTACAGCTCCTGCAAGGAACCTTGGGCTTTATCAAATTTCCCTGACCCAAGTGGGGGATAAACGGGCGATGTATCACTTTACTGACCTTGTCCTGCACATGTTTAAGCATGTGTTAAGCACACCAAAAGAATCTCTACTCTAAATGTCTGAAATGCAACTTGCAGCGAATCTTTGGTGTGGAAATTGAAAA
Source organism: Labrus mixtus (assembly GCF_963584025.1). NCBI lineage: Eukaryota > Metazoa > Chordata > Actinopteri > Labriformes > Labridae > Labrus > Labrus mixtus. Next base: position 5,449,568 of record NC_083628.1, on the reverse strand, counting down.
AAAGTTGTTAATCGCATCGCCTGACACTTACCCACTGGTAGAGTTTAAGGTCATTGAATTAATCATAAAGAGATCAGTGTTATCGCTGATAGTCTCATTTGTTTTTTAAGTCATAAAGATGCTTCAGTGTTACTTTCAGACTGTTTCATTACAAGTCAAGAACTCCTCACAGGAACTTATAAATGTCTGTCAATGGAAAGCAAATGACCAAAATAATCAATTTACTTTGGATGTAAAAGTCTAACCAGGAACACGCATCACTTGCTAATGTTCTATTTTGGTCTAAATCTCACTGCCGAACTAGAAGAGATGGTCTAGAAGTAAAGGCTGTTAGTTTTAATCACTCTATTTAAAATAGCTCGCGTCAGTGTGGGATTTGTGAGTCGCTCAAAGAACAGAGTCAAATTATCCGGAGTCAAATGAAATTTGTAATTCAAAGGCAATGACTTGAACAAGCAGTGGATATAACCATTGGCAGACACCGTCCTGTTTTGATGGAGGTTAAGGTCATTTGTGGCGCTACTTTCTATGCATGTGATTTGTCATTTATTTTCTGGTTGGACCTCTAAATTATTCATACACTTTATTTGCAAAAAAATGAAATCCTATCACTTCTCCACCATCAATAATACCAAACCAAGAAAGAAAAGAAAAGACGCTCAATACCACACACAAGAAAAAATCACCTGCCTCTTGAATATAAATGGCACTGCTGTAGGCAACATGAAAGACTATCCCCAGACACTTTGACTCGAAGTATCAAAGAGTGTTGTCCGGACCAAGCGCGGTATCAACAGATCAGACTCAAAGGTGGCATGTAAAGAACCATCCTGAATGTGCGACCGGAAAATTTAACCGCTGCAAACCGTGGCTGTTTATCATTGGTTATAAAAGGGACTGAACGTGACCTGCATCTATTTTATGTCAGGTGTTTACACATGCAGTACACCCAGTTTCATAAAGGATGGGTTGCATTAATGGAATGTTGGACAAAATGTATTGTATGTGAAAAACACTACCCTATATCCTAGGAATTATAGGTGTAAATTCTGCATTCAATTACATTGTGCTGACAAAGGTGTTTGCTGCCTGCATTCTTTTCCCCAGGAAGTAATTTACTCCATCTCATTAAATGAATGAAGTCACAGGGAAAGGGATGGTAGCAGTTGGATCTGTGGGTTGTTGGCTTTGCCAGCACGAGCCATTGATATGGAGGTGTGGATAATTCACCTCCAGAGCAATGTTGAGTTACCCTTTAGCAATATTATAAATTTGTACCGGTATATTTTATTTAGACATGTCTATTGCTGCTACTGTGTACAGTATATTATTTGTATATAACTTGTGTTTTTATTTTATCATTTGTATCTGTGTGCTATTCTATCCTTTGGTGTTACCTGCTGCTGGAATCTGAATTTCCTGAGGGAACCTTCCTGAGGGATTAATAAAGTTCCTATCAATCTATCTTTCTATCTATCTAGCAAGGCATGTAACCCCTTACTTGTGTGGGGATCTCACTATTTAGTAGGGCTGGGAATCTTTGGGTGTTTCACGATTCGATTTCGATTCTTGGGGTCAAGATTTGCTTCAAAATCTATTTTTGATTCAAAACGATTCTGGATTCAAAGTCTTGAGGTTTTGACCGATAGGCTAGTTACCAAATCTCCTTATAATGATAAAACAGAACACAGTTAGCGCGTCTGCAACGGTTGCCTTGAAAACACATTTGGGGTTGCGTAGGAGTTCAACAAAACATTCACGATGGATTTCAGAGGGACAGGGGTTTAGGCAGAGACAAGTAGTGTTCAAAAGAAGCAACTTCACTTGTAACCTGCATCAACTCTGCACAGCTAGCAAGACTTCATAAAGTACACTCTGTTTGAGGAGTAAAGGATCGTCTTAGCAGCAGCTTGCTCCAGAAGCCGGTCTCAGGCAGACAGCAGAAGCCGGGCTGACTGAGACAGACAGACGAGATAAACCGAGGACAAGGGCTGGCGGTTTGCTCTCCTCCATGTGTCAACACCTGCAAGCATTCCCAGCCGCTGCCACACTTCTCGAAATAAACTGAAATATTTTGTTACCGAAGTGAGCATAGAAAGACTCCTGAAGTCAAACAGACAACCTCTCCCAACAGACTATACAAACATCTCTTTTTCTGGTAGGTATCTGGTGGGCATGCTCACACACTTTTGGTCCGCTAGGCCCAAGTTCGACTCGGTTGAATGCACCCCATTAAGTAGCAACAACCCCTTGTGCACATGTTTGGAAAGAGTGAGAGAAGTCATAGCAGGGGTTTGAACCTAGGACTCTCTGACTTCAAGTACAGAGCTATAAGGAAAGCATGACTTTTTTTGAGAAGTGAGATACTTCACAGAGAAATATCCAAGTAATAAAATGTATTTTAAGAACATAAAAGACCAATGAGTGTTTGACACTGAGCTGCTTCAACTTTCTGTAAAATCGTCCCAAAAATATATATCCAGACGTATGGTGACAAAAGGTCTTGCTATTCTCATACCGTATGGACTACAGGCACAAATAAGATGTCTTTTGAAAGCGAACATTCTGTAGATTCAGGATGTGTTGAAATGCTCCCATATATCATTAAAATGTGTGATCTGCAGCTGATATAACACAGGGCTTCGTCACAGACTGCAGACTGATTGGCAGAATGCAAGGTATCTGTTGAAGAAGCATATTCACGTTTCCAGAATCTCATTGGCTATCATCAGCAACAGACGTGAGCAATTGGCTACATGTAGAGGAGTCAGAATATGGGCAGACACCTCCTTTCAACTCAGGCTCTCATTGTCTATTATAGGCTTGGAACAGTGAATGGAAGCTTGTAATTGGCCAACTGAGGTGCCATTCGAGTGTGGTTTCCATGGTGATGTATTGAAAGCGGAGACAAATAAAGTGTTCGACATGGATCGAACCTCCCGGTTGAGAGAGACCACCGACTCGACCAACTGAGCCACAGCCGCCCCACATGCGTTGACTTTCTAAATCGCCGTCCCCAATGAAGTCATGAGAAGAAAAAAAGCTTGTCAACAAAAGTATGAGCGACATTTTCTTTGGACCAAATTAACACTGATTAAAATCCTGATGAAAATAGTTTTATTATAAATACATCCGTTTAAGAAAATGTTGAAATGAAATATGTCTTCTGAAGGATTTCATTTGCGTCATTTGTCAAAAGTATGCGACACAAATTAACCACACTGAAGGCCATAATAGGAGCAGATGTTTAATCAGAGGAAAGAAAGATGGTCTGATAGAACAGTTGTTATCTGTGTTACCCTCCCCTCTCTGTATACATATAGAACAGAGTCACACGCTGCTCTGCCTTGGCAGCAGATCAGCTGCATGGCACGTCGTGGAGAAGCCCCCGGGCTGCAGTCCCCGAGCTGTAATCGCCGTGTTTTGTCTGCAGCGAAGATTGAGGACCGCTGAAATTGAAGCCGAGCACAGTATGAAACCACGCACCATGGATCAACACACACATGCACACGCTCTCTCCCTCCCTCTCCCTTTCTTTGCACATCTCTATACACACACACACACACACACACACACACTACATGGAGCACAACTACTTTCATGTGCTACTTCAAAGCGTCAATTAAACAGGAGAAGAGCTGGATAATAACCATAAGGTTATCCTCATCGTAATGAGCCAAAGTATTGGTTGTGACACATCAAAACACCAGCGCAGCTTCTAGCCAGCACATGGAAATATATCCCCGACACAGCAGGGAGCGGCGTGCATGCCAATGAGGTAGGAACTTTTTAAGGACATATCTTAATGCAATATGACAAAGCTGCGATTTGTTAGGACTTCAAAGAGTTCTGCAGACTTTTGCCTCCGAGATAACGACGATGGTTTCATTCTGTTACCCTAGTTATGCAAACAAAAGCATGAAATTCTCTAAGCTCTTTGTTTATCTGTGTACGCTTTTACAGAACTGTGTTAAAAAACATGTTTTTGTTTTACCTTAGGGTAAAGATCTTCTTGTATGGTTGAAATGTTTATTTGGCCTCTGAGGCTGAACACAGAGTGGGGTACCTTTTGGAGGCTAGGCGAGTTTATTCCCAGCAACTTTGGACACATTTAAAACCATAAATTGCTGCAAAAACTGTGTGAATGGGGTGAATCAAATTTAGTGTAAAGAGCTATGTGGTCAGTGGTGGAAAAATGAGCAGTGTAAATGCCTCTTATTTCACAGCTCTTCATACTGAATATATACACACAGACGACTTCTGAATCTGGGTCTTAAACATGAGACACAGCAATCAACTATTTCTGTCGATTTAGCAGAAGTTTACAAGCAGACTAGTTTAGTATTTTAAATGTGAGAAAACACTTAAAAACATCGTAATTTATTTAACACTGCTAAACACTGTCCAAAATTTTATGGTGTGTTCAAGGACACTGTAAAGTGTATGTATAGTATATAGTATATAGTACATATACATATAAACCACATCGTAAACATGTTATTTCTGCTTTAACAATGGGCTTTTTATCATGGGACTTAATGGTGATTCTTTGTCTTTTGCAGCCAACCTTAAGTGTACACTGGAAGAACTGCACTTCTGTGTTGGATTTTCCTTCCAACAACGGAGGTGGCCATTTGTTAACATCTGGGCAGTAGATCAGGCCAAGCTGAGACACATCATTTCACTGACGTTGTGAGCCAACTCTAATTAAAAAATACTAATAATGAAATGAACAAAGGAGTGATTCAAAGGCCAACTAGCGAGGGTGATGACTTTAATCATCTAGTGGACTAATCAGCACATCCCTTCTTTAAACCGTACATCAGTCTTGTTTCTTCCATTGTCAAACCTGGTTTCCTTTTTCAGAAAAGGGCACATTTTCTTCAGCAAGAGTTTCTAGGTGGCAGGTTTTTTTCTAACCTTTCTTGCAGACTCTAAGCTTTACTGTGGCTTGACAGAATGTTACAAGCAAAAAAGACTCTTAATACCCACAGTAAGTCTTTGATGTGTACAGAACTTTTGACAGGAAAAAACGACCAACACTGTGGCACCGAGCATAATGTGCATGCTAAGTGTGAACACAGCAACATCACAGCTCAAGTCCCCCCACTTACTCGGGTCGCGTCTTAATGCTGATCACAGGCCTCTGGAGGGAGGGACGTACATCTACAGACAATAAGCATATGCCGCTTATAACACCTAGTAATTAGAATTCTGCATGGAAGTCACAGACACAGGTCCAATCAAAGCACTGAACAAAACATTAGAAAGTGTAGGATAAATCACTACCCCTTCCCAAACTTCAGAGTAAAAAGGGGGACACTAACAGCAGCTCACAGCATGTCAATTCCACATCATTAGAACGAGTGTTCACAGAGCTGGAAGAAAAAAAAAAAAAAAAAAAGGAATATCTAGGGGGTTGTAGGAGAACAAAAGAAAGGGCTCCTGTGTGCATCTCACTTTAATGGACCAGTCCTCTCAGATCAAAACATGAAAACCAACCTCTCTCTCCAAAACTTCACATGGCAAAATAAAAACGGCTGACTCATGCACTTTGATAGCAGAGGAAGAAAGGGATCTTTAATTGGACAGTTCAGTCACCACAGAGCTTCCGGACCCTGCTTACACGAGCCTTTTCATGGGCCTCTTATTAAGATAAAATTCCAATGAGGATTTATGGTGTGTCAATTTAGATTCACTGTAGCGAAATGAGGCAGATAAGATAATGTCTTGATATCAAAATCTGGAGGGACAAACTTCTGTCAAGACGGCAGAAATGATGCCATTAATGAGCGCTTTCAAACTCACCTTAAAAGGATGAATTAGCATTAGCCTTTTGATAGCTCTCGGCTTTTTTTTTTTTTTAGACATTGGCTCTTTGTTTTACATTTTTGGCAGCTCTTGCCTTGGCTTTTCTTGTTGCCAAAAAAACATCCTACCTGTCTGAGATGCAAGAATTTGCCAAGTGTTAAAAGGGTAACTGACATCTGGTCAGGAGTCATAGGGTGCAATAAAGGATTGCAGGGCAAGCAGAATTCCAATCTCCTAATTATTACATGAAATTGCATAATCCTATATCTGATCAATTATTCATGTTGATAGCAATTTAACACCTGGCCGACTTCCTCATCATGCTTTGTGAAATATCCCTCCAAATAAGGTTCTACGAGTAGCTGCCAAGATTGGAGAAATTGGAAAGCGACTCTGTAATATATGCGCGTGAGCCAACAATTTCTGAGAGTCAAGGTATGAGATGGTTCCTACAAGAAAGTAGGGCAGTACAAGCTGCCCCGAAGAGGTGAGGAATGTTGCTACAAAGAAAAGAGAATTAAGTATGCAGGTTTGCGGACACCGGGAGGGGAGTAGATGAACAGCTGCGGGGTTTAGCTGAGCAGACACAACTGCGACTGTAGTTTTCCAGCTGAGAGGACATTAAGACGTGCTTTCCCCTTTAATGTAAAGAGGTGGTTTTGGTTTTTTAAAGTATCGCCAGGCAACAAGGCACACGGATATTTTGTTTCTATACTGCTCTTGTTCTTACTCCGTCGCAGATTTGTGGACAATCTCCAATGCAGATAGCCCTCGGGCTCACTAATTCGCTATTAGTGGCACGTCGCCCCCATCTCTAAAGCTTCAAAGAAAACAAAACCTGCAATCATTATTTTCCCTAAATGATTGTGTGCCGCTAGACGCAGCTCCTTCCATGCATCATACCCATAAAGAACATAATGTTACTCCTCTCAAGCAGAGCTCTCAAATGGTTCCTGTGATCATGAAAGCAGCATGTTCCCTCTTTTTCTTGTGTGTCACACAGCAGCAACATAGTGGAGAAAATGATTGCAATGATGGCAGCGTCATGCTAGGTTGGAAGATGTAGCTGTGAGCTCTTCTTTTAATACGTAGGCAGGGATGATTTTACTTGTCCTATATGTCCATGTATAGGGATACTAATGGTGTTGCAAATATAAAATGATCTTAGCTTGAAGATTAAAAATGGGAATTTATCATCTTAGCCTTTAGGATCAGGAGCCCAGGTTTGTTCAGTCATGATAGAGATACATGTCTCTTACTTATTTTAGGGGGGATCATTGTGGTACTCAAAACCCCTGAAGTTGGGGCTTGGATTGAAAAGTGGTTCAAAATGTTCTAATATTGCGATAAAAAAAATACACTATCACGGGGCGCTGGTGGCGCAGTGGTTGGTGTGCGCGCCCCATGTATGGAGGCTGTGGTCCTCAGAGCGGGCGGCCCAGGTTCGAGTCCTGCCTGTGGCTCCTTTCCCGCGTGTCACTCCCTACTCTCTCTCTCTCCCTGATTTCAAGCTCTATCCACTGTCCTATCTCTCCATTAAAGGCACACAAAAAAAGCCCAAAAATAAATCTTTAAAAAAAAAAAATACACTATCATACAGGAAAAGGAAAAATTTAATACCATTCCCAAGTGATTAAGACTAGTTATGACATCAAAACAAACAGTCACACAGTGAGAAGGGCAAGGGGTTTGGATATACGGTTCAAATAAACCAAGAGGAATAACATTCCCTCAGGGTTTGCTTAGATAACACGTTTCTAAAAACAGGCTGGATGTGAGGTCACAACAACATTTACTTATGACGTTTGACCACCATGAACTTAACAGTCACAATTCAATAAGGTGAACAATTGCACCAGATTTGAAGATATTCCCTCTCAGGGGCCGGGGTCGACTAACTGATTTTGCTAAAAGTGCCCAAAACCTTAATTTTCGGAGTTCTTTTCCACTGTGCTTACTGTTTCAAGCCAACAAAAGTTGACCCTTGGCACTTTTTCGTCCCTTTGTAGTGACTGTTGAGTATCTTTTTAATTGCTCCTTAGGCTTAATATTCACTTTATCCAAGGACATTTTACGAAGACAATGGAAAAACAACGGAAAGGAATTGTATGCTGGCATTGGCGAAAGCGAAAGTGTTCTATGTAACCATTGATGTGCTATTTCTCAGCCAACGGCTGTGTAGATATGGTGCTAAATTCTTAAAGGCAATGTTCTCAGTGTTTAATTTTGCACCTATTCTAGTTGACAGTGATGAGGAGGGTGGTTAATGAAGCTATCATGCCAAGGTAAAGTGAAGCCATCACTCTTAATGTCTCATTTTCAGTTTTAATGTCCTACAGGTCATAATGGCATGATTAAACGGAAAGCATATTTCACAACATGCCTGATTAAAATGACAGGGAGTGTGCGTCTGGTAATGAGCTGAATTTATTGCTATGGCAAGGGGTGATGTCACAACAGTTACCCCATCTCTGAAGTGCACCAAGCTATTCTTTTAACAAGTGTGAAACTGTGCTTCAAGTTGATCTTCAATGAAAGCGAAAAGCCCACTGAGTAATCTTACAGCAACTATATTTACAAAGCAGTATGTAAACACTTGATTGCAAAGGTTAGAACAGCAGAGCAAGGCCAATTTTGGAATGCGTCATGGCATTAGGTAATGTCGCTACGCTCGATAAATTTAAATCCCATTCTCTTGAAGATGTTTTGTGTTTAAGTGATGCTTGAACTGTTTTTCTGCGCTCCCTCTAGGCAGAAAAATGTATGTAGTCTCTTTATGCTAAATGTAAATCTGAATGATGAATATAGACATGGTTCTAGTTTACTCACACATTTTAAAACTGGCTTGGAAGTTGCACTGTGCTTTTTGTTTTTGTGCCATAACTTAAGCTTGATCTGGTGTTTGTCATGTGTAATCAAACAGGAAAGAAACACACATTATGTTGAACAAACAAAAATGAACCCATATTTGTATATGGTTTATTAATGCCAGAAAGATATGAAATGTTCGGTCAAATTTTTGATGTAGGTATTTTTCCAGGGCAGCATGGTTGCCATGGTTTCAAAAACACATTTAAATATTGATTCTAGTTGATTTTTGGTTGTGTCTCAATTCAGGGCCTCTATCCTTCAAAGGACCCCATCTACAAAAGACCCAGCCTTCTGACCAGTGTAGACCAATCAGGCCTAACTAAAACAAGACAGTCTGGTGGCATGTAGGGTTCCCTGTTTACGTCACCGGCTGTCCCCGCCCTTACCCTCGTGTTTCTATGTGACGCACGTGTCGCCTAGCAATTCTCAACAGCTGCAGCGGGCTAACAAAACTAACATCACCTAACTTAATCTATTAGTCTAAAGACTGTATAAAGTTACAAGGCCCCTTTATTTCTAACATTAGTAATGATAATTGGTAGCTAGTCCATTGAGTTGGAACCAATTACTTACCTGTAAAAGTGTATCACTCTGCCGCTTTAGAGCCCGCCAGCTCGTTATAATTGGCACACATTAATTCTCAGGATGTGTCGGGCCACGATGGATGCTTCGGATGCAATTTTCCTGGCCTTGGAAAAGTATGATTTATTTCTTGGTCTAATTTGAAGGAGTCTTTGAAATGGGACAGTCTTTGATGTGGCTCTTTCACACAATCTGTCTTGCAATGCACCTTCGAGGGATACAGCCCATGAATTGGGAAACATTTGGCATTAGCTGTGTGTATTTGTAGTGTCTATGCATATAGGTCCTCTGGATCTTCACTATGAATTTCTTGCATAGCTTATATTGAATTTGTGTTCCTTGCTTTGTATCACATGAGCTGTCAGGTGACCTCAGGTGTGTAGATATATATATATATGTGGAGGTGTCTCTACTTGTTCATGTCTGATGGAGGCTGAGGGCCCAGAACGTTACATTTGGCGATCATTTCCATTAACATTTAATTGGAGCAGCTTTATTTCAGTCATACAGAAATTGACGCATCAAAATCTATTGAACAGTACAACTGTCCCTTATAATGTCAACTATTTTATTTGGATAATACCAGGCCATTTTGCAATAGTTGTGTTTTTTCCCAAATTATTGCATTTTTTTTGCATACAAATATAGATTTGGGTCTTTAAAAGTGTTTGGACATTTTTTGGGGAAAAGATGTGCCATCTTAAGTCATTACAACTCATGCCCAGAGCTGGTTTCATATCATACACTGCCCAATGGATGAATGGATGATTCCATCTAAGGTGCTTCAAAAGGCAATGATTCCTCACCAAAAGCTACAATATTAGCCCCACAGAGGAGCTGGGAATAATCTTAAAAAGTCCAGTATGAATTTATGAATTTTAAAATGAAAGAAAACATTAAAAGAAAGTGCCTGCGAGGCCTGTAACATGCTGCCAACAAAGCTGTTAACTTTTCAATTGACTTTTTGTCCTACCTCTGGTGTGGCTGGGGACCCTCCGGCGGCCTGTCGATGAGCTGTGCATGACATGCTGGTAGTGAGACATGTCCGTCGGCGTGTTGGGAACACGGAAACTGTCCTGGAACCTCTGCATTAAATCTTCCACCGACTCCGTGTTTGGGTCAATGGCTGTGAAACAGAGATCCAAAGTGAAAATGGCAGGCATGTCACACGGCTTTACAGGGGGAAATCCCTTTGCAAACAATGACAGACAAAGAAGTAAAGTATGTGCATGAACACAAAGGCACAAACACACAAAAAATAGCTTTCTTTTTACTGGAAAGATAAGAATTTGATTTGAGTATGATATGCATCATGAGCCACTAGGCTGTCCCATTTAAAATAGCAGCACATTATTATTCCTTCTATTTCCTTTTTTCAGGCCTTTAAATGGTTCCATCAATTCAATATTGCCTCATCTCTACAGGGATCCTGCCAACGCTTCCTCTGATGGCTCAGTCTCACTCTTCCTGATAAATGACTCCAAAACAACTGGTTGTGGGGATGGAGGGGGTTGTCGAGTGAGAGATTTGCTTTCCTTTTTTCTCACCATGGCAGATTACAAAAACGGAAAAAGGAAAGGGTGGGACAATTCCTTGGATGTATCCAAATATGTTCTGGCTCAATAATGCCAACAGAGACTAATTATGAGTTGAGATCATAGACTGTGATTATTAATGGATGAAGCCTGAGTGACGTCACCCATCTGTTACTGCAGGGGGCTTTGGAGCCCAGTTGGTAGCAGCCTCTTGACGAACCGTTACACCATGCCCGCTAATCAATCAGGTCAGACACGTTTTTTTTTTTAAAACCCAAAAACCATTAAGATGAACTTTTATTGATTATGAAAATGATTATTGTCCATGACATAGTATATTTGAACTTTTCACAAAGACATTCAAGCATGAGCAAGCAAGACTTATAACCTCTTAAAGAAATGTTCCAAAGGCCATGTTTTACAGTCTGAAAGTCATTTTATAGGGTTTGATTTTTCAAATATAAAATTCTACTGGCATTACTACTGACTTCTAAATCTAAACAAATGCTGTTTCTGAAGCATGTTGTCAAACTTTTCGGGTGACAACTACCACTAAGCAGAGTTTGCAGGAATGTAAGTAAATAGAAAACATTAAGCTTCTCGCTGGCTGTCTTTTGCATTATATGTCAAATGCATGTAGAGACAACAGTAAATACTTCAGTCCGTTTCGTCAACAGCTAAAAACTCTCCAAAGGAGCGCTAAGTAATGATTTGTTCATGCTATATAGGGTCTTATCTGCAACTGCTTGAAAAACTCTAGGCAGCTCTGTCACCAAACTTACAGAAGCATAGCCATCTCCAAAAAGATTGGGGCCATTTATCACCCTAACCACCCCCTGCACCCCCACCTATCGCCAACATCTTTTGATCTGTCAGTCTGGCTCGGAGGTGTAGTCTTCCCATGAATAATGGTGATGTGTTGCTCCCAGTGGATGCCTCATCATGCATCCCGATGAGCGTGCAAGAGCAGAGAAGGAGGGAGATGAAGAGGACGAGGGTGAAAGTGAAGAGGCACAAGCATTTGTATTGTTTTGAGAGATTATAAATGGAACGCCAACAATGACGGCGGCACTGCTGTGTGTTGTGTGCAAATATTATCCATGCAATAATACATATTTGTTTGGATTAATTCGTGGCTGCCCTCAGCTCGCTCGTCTATGGGTAATGTTCTGTCAAGCAAGGGAATTGCTGCTGGTATGGAAATGGAAATGGGCCCCCGTAACCAGATGCAAGAGATGATGCAAAGTGGCCATGACCTCATTCCAGGGACAGCTGTTGGCAATCCTGTGTTGTATAATGACAATACGAAACCCCTTGAACTGTCAAGTCAAAGAAAACTTTACGCCCTCTGAAGTTTGCAAAGTTTTTGTTTCACTTTACCAGATTGACAAAAGACCTTGGTCCTTGAATAAACCTTAGACAAAAGAGCAGATCCTTTTCTTTCTTTGAAAAAAACCCAAAAACAACACAGTTACAAAATTGAGTTGTATCTTTAAATTGCATTTGCTACGATTCAACCTAGCTCTTTGTTTTGGTTTCAGTTAAGTGTGTCGAATTGCTGCCCTTGAAATTTCAAACTGCAGGAAAGCTAGAACATGTATCACTTCCATTCAACACTTATATTCATCCTAAAATCAGCAGTTGTATTCATAATCTATATGTTTTATTCCCTATTTAGATACAGTAGCTTATCCACTGTCTATGGGTGGTTGACCAGAACTCCAGCCACTGCCCAGAGGTATTTTATCGAAACACTGATTCATACATGATTGAAAATACCACTCCAAAAAGTTCAACCTTGTTGTCTCGTGTTCTCTTTAGCCAGAGGGCTGGATATGTACCGTCCTTTCTGGAGATGTATCTATTATAACAGTGTACTGTTGTGTTATGACTATACTAATTGATCAGAACATGCCCTGAAGGCAGCCACATGCTCAAGCCCATGGTTTTTTAATAAGCAAGTACTGTCGGTATCGACTCTATGAAAGGCACTGCAGTCAAAAAAAGTATTGCATGTACTGCTACAACAACAGCAGCTGTTTTGTATGCTATCCATTGCGACTTTGAACAAGTGCATGATCAAGTATCTCCTACAGCTAAATACAACACCATATAAAAGTTCTTCTGTTATGGAAGAAACCTGTGTGATGTCTGAGGATGTTTGAACTGTTCACCAAATGCGGGCACTGTTGGGCCGAGAAGTTCTTATTAATAAAACAAAAATAGTTTTGAGTGATAAAATGTTGTTTTTTTTTTCCTAGCTTGCGTACTACTGCCTGTGATGCTGAAGCACTCAGCTCTGGGCTATGTTGTTGAAAACCAATTCAAGTGTACATCAACCTATGTCTGTGAGTGGGAAGGATCTGAACACGACACAACAACCAAAACAGAGTTCCCTACATTTTGATTTTTCTGCCACACACTTTGTGAAATATTTCCAATCCTCAATGTTTCCTTCGAGCCAACCACTTCTAAGATTGTTATTTTGTTTTTACCTTGCCGAGAGTCCCACATGAGAGTGTAGGATGATAAATTGTGATGCAAAAGAGGTGGCATCTTTGTTTGGCTACATGGGTAAACACTCCGTCTTTGCATTTCAGGCACAAATGGTGAATTCGAACACAATGTTGAGTTGTAAGTGCCCAGCAGAGGAAACACATTTCAAAAAGCTTCCTATTAGAACAATATTTTTTTCATCTGTAGAGAGTACAGCAGTTTGTACAACAGGGATGATAACTCTAGGCTTTTACATGGAACCCGTCTCTTGTATTTCATCTCTACTGATTGTAAAAAAAAAAAGCCTCCCATCCTTCTCTCCTTACATGCATCAGTTTACTGTGATTTTTTTCCTTAAAAAAAAAAAATCTAATTTGTAGCTATAGTGGAGTCGTTTTCTCCATTGGGCACAGCAGAATGTGTTAAAAGTGAAATATGTCTACTGTATAGAATGATACAAACTCAGCATATTCAGCTGACCGTTGGACCGGCTCTTTTTGGTGTTTAAAAAGCCAGTGTTTATGTTCCCTGAGGCATGTGTCGATACAACTTTTGATCCTGCCTTGAAGATAGATGAGAGAGGATCCACACACCTGTACTGTAGTGAAGTCTATTTAAGGATGAATGCTCTGTCTATGTTGCCTCTCCACTTAGACTTCCCTTTTCCATTATTGTTTGGATTTGATGCAACACATTTTGCTTCTGTCATGTCAATACCATTTTCTTCTTTTTCCAGACAATGTTCCCGACAACTGTTGAAAGTATTGTTGTTTGCATGTTTGAACCCAGCTATGGCAGAAACAAAGACAAATTCTGCTACATCTAAGCTACACTGGTTATATATTTTTAATCCATCATAAGAAAAGAACCAGATTTCATAATACAGATCCATGGGGGAAAAAAAAGCAAATTTTTACCACCATTTAAAAAAATACAGTTGAATATCATCTGCATATTGTGCATATCATCAATCTTAATGAAGCTATAAACTGAATACCCATAATAATAAAACCCTCACATGGAACATATTTCTGCACTATCAAAACTTTGAGAACTTAAACATCATTCTGAAGACAATACAGATAATAAGAATGACTTGTACTTGTACCTGAGATGAGTACTTTAACAGTTTGATAAGAGTATGACTTCCTTCCTGGACAAACATTTTCAGCAATAAAAAAAAGCTGCACATTTTACCTATCAAACACTTTTTATAAATACCATTATTAGAGCCTGACCGATTAAGCGGCAAGTCGATAATATCGGCCGATATTAACATCCAGTGACTATCAGTACCGGCTTATTTTATCGCAGCTATGTGCCGATTTAACTATATTTATTCACCAGTTATCTTTCAACAGCTAATTGTGCTATCTGGGTTACAACAAGCATTATCACTCTTAAGAGGGTGACGGGTTGACGCACGTACCTGCGCAGTAACTTCAGAGTTGAGTGACCATCTTGTCTTCCTTATACTGTATATCTTTTCCACAAGTGTTTGATTACTGTATTTGAAGGTTCAACGCAATACATTTGAACATCTATATCTATCTCTACAGATCGAATATATAGATCTAGGAAGATATCGGCCGATATATGGGCACCAGAATCGGTATCGGCCCAAATAACCTAATATCGGTCAGGCCCTAATCTTCATAAATGGAAGCCATAGCATTATAAGGTTACTAAGATTATGATATACAGACCTTATTCACTCACTGCTTGTGCACTCACACACACACACACACACGCACACACACACACACACACACACACACACACACACACACACACACACACACACATGCATGCTTCTTCTACTCTCTGCCTGGCAGTGCACACAAACCTCTCCTTTATTCAGCTTGCATTTTGATAGACAGCTTAAACATGGAGTGGGGGAAAGTATAATGGATTTCAAATGTCAGACCACCACTAACAATTTTCAATACTTTCATACTTTTAGATACCATGTGTTTTAAAATGATACACTCTTTGTTATCTTAATAATAGATACCATGTGTTTTAAAATGATACACTCTTTGTTATCTTAATAATAGATAGCATCAAAGAGTTCTGAAGAAAAAAAAAAAAAAAGAATACAGATCTTCAATCATGTTTTTTTTTTGTTTTTTTTAACCAAAAGCTGCCTCGAGAGAAAGAGAGAGAGCACCATTCAAATTCACAGGTTGGAATATACTGATGTTCCTTAAGTCTTTTTAGCGTCTCGTGAAAATGCTTAGTTTATTTTTCTTACAAATGGAGAACATAGGAGGTGCAGAAACACTAGAAATTGGTAACAAAACGTGGCCTTTTTGTTTGTGCAATTCAGACTGTGTAGGTGTTTGCTCCCGATTTGTGGTAATTAAAAAAAAAAGAAGTAACCCCTTCTTAGGTGTGTGGAACTTCTATTTTTGTTGAAGTGGTACCAAAACAGGTTAAGATTATAGTTGGCATGGTAACGATGTGTACAATTCTGGTATCCTAACAACACCTGGAAGAAACACAAGGATGAAAGAATGACAGAAGTATACCAAAGTGAAACAAAATACACTGATTCCTTTTTTTTTATTTTTAAATGCAACATGTGTCCACACAGTGTCAATACAACCGGCCAAAGGGGTAACATTAAAAGGAAAGTGTGGACACGACTCAGATACTGAAAAACGTTGAAGTCAGCTCCAGTCCCTGAGGGCATTTCAGGTAGCGCTAGGCTAATACAGGTACTCGTGGTAAGAAAATAAATAATAACAGCTGGATGGCACTTAAGCCTTGACCTAGCTTGACTGAGGAGAGCGTGTGACAGCTTGTCGGAGGTTAAATGCTTGCATGCATATTTCATGGCCTCCTAGAGTTCTCTTTATCTCTCTTTCTTTGTTCCATTTTGAGGATAGCAGAGATGCTAGGCCAAGTCAGTTTGACTAAAGCCACAGTCTGCTGGAACTAATCTGATACACGAGTGCATCTTAAATTTTAACCATCTTGAAACACTCAGCCATCATAATGAAAACAGGTCTGCAGAGCACAGCTCATACTGATAGCTTGACACACGTTCTATGGACAAAATCGAATATGTGGACATTCGTCTTTATTCCAAACAGGATGGTCCTACAAGACCTCATGTTATATGTCCATTTTTTTTAGATGGACAATATTTTTTGATGTTGTTCTCAAACCATTTTGCTGATATTTCCCCATGTCTGTCTTCTGTCAGAAGCAGCAACCACAATTCCTTTTTGTTAGATTCCCCCCCCCCTCCCCTCGACACCAAGTCCACACTGGCTCCTCTTTTTGAGTTCAATGTCAGCTAAAGCTCTGGTGCCTTTATTTTCCTCCTTTCCATCTCCCTTATCAGCAGTTACCGCCTTATCAGCCCTGAATATGTGTTAACAGTGTCTCATAAGCAGTGGATGTCAACAGCATGCTGCCTCAGTCAACTTATTCCTGGTGGTCTCACAGGACCTAGTACGGGAAGAGAACTCGACTCAGTTTTCAGCTTTTGTTCGCTACGTGATTTTTGCTTTAGGCAGGCAGTTATGGAATAGTGTCCACATGTGCATGTATGTTCTAGTTTTATGTAATTGCTTATGCATTTCTTAAATCCCACCGGGTCTAAAAAAAAACTACCTCCAATCCATGAAGCATATTGCTTTACAGCTTTGTGGAAAGCAAAGAAGTTTTGGAGTGGTGTACAGACCATATTTGTAAGTGAAGCAGTGGAACATTAAAGCTTTTTTTTTTGTTTTTTTTAGATTATTTTGAGGGCTTTTTCCCTTTTTTTGATGGGACAGCTCTAGAGATACAGGAATTGTGGTGATTTCATACATGCACAAAAGTCCAGAAAACTTTTGGTTATTTTTGAACGCAAACAGCACAATATTTCACTCCGACTTTCCCAGAATTTTTTCTGCCAGTCCCCTAATAACATTTCTGAGCCTCCATCTGTGAGGTGCATGTGTTAACCAGCAAGTCAGGTAGATTTCGGACGCAGCCTGCCTGACATTTTCTTGATATATTCATGAGTGCGTATGTAAAACAGCTTTTGGGATGAGAATGTGTATTATGGTCCATGCCATACAACAAACAGCCTGCTTTTCTGGCCTTCTCCATATTCTGCATCTCTCATACTCTGGCCTCCCCTGGGACCTCATTGGTGAGCACTGCACTCATGTAGGCCCAGAGAGGTAAAGTGTGCCGCAGTTTCCTTTTTCACTTACATGAACTCAGTGGTCTTACTCTGGTTCCACTAAGGTGAAAGGAAAGCCTTACTAAGCAAAGGAAATCTTAAATGGAGAAGTTACATGGAGAGCTGCTTGTTTTATTTGTCCACCAAATTATATCCATTTCAGTGGTGAGTGTCGATAATCAAAACATAACTTGATACTTTTCTCCTTCAATGACTAATCCCAAAAGTGCTTTATAACACAGCTGTGCACTTACTGGCAGAGTGTAGACCTACTATATGCCTCAATGATGGATAGGTGCACAGTCAGCTCTTACTGTCTTTTTTATTCAATGACCATCTTTCTCACCAGAGGGAGATCCAGCTAATAAAACAACATCTACTGTACATATGTTTTTTTTTCGATAAGGTAAGACTGTAAACTTGCAGAGGAGAATATAATACTTCCAACACTGCAATTGATTTTTTAAAATACTCAGTCAGTATTCAGTACATCTGCCACAATCAATTCTGTTCGATTCACAGACACTGCTATATAACGGTTGCTGCTGTAACTTCTACTTAAAACAATGGTAACATTATATTGATGGTATGGTATACTTTTTATGATCAACAAAGGGGGGATAGATCATAGATAGAAAATTGGTCTCTATAAATACATTTCTTGGTAGTCTGATGCAGAGATGGCTGTACCTGATGCCTGTAGCTTCACAGAAAATGATACCCAGCACCAGGAAGGAGAACAGTTGTTCTGTCAGCGAGAAAAAATACACTGAAGCCCTCTCTCCTCCAAAGAAAGCCAAATGAACAAGACTAGGCCGACTTCCCCCCAAATCGCTGATACAGCCTATGGGAATTACTGTCAGAAACTGAAACCCTTGACCATGACTCCATGTCAGTAAATAGTGCTCGACCCTTATTTCTGTTAGGCTAAAGGAGATATTTGCACCCTGCTGAAAGCCAGTGAGACAAATATTTTTTTTATGTCCAACAAATTCTGTGCTCGTATGAAGGTGCTTATAAAGCATGCATTCTAGATTGGACTCTAAATCTAAAGCAGTGGACTATAATTCATATTCTGTATAATATTCCCATTCTATGCTTATCGGTCTGTTTTAGAGCACAAACAACAACAACAAAGTGATAGCTTAATCACTAAATTGGTATTTGCTCTACTGTTAATTTGAGGCCATGTATTCATTGGGATACTGCTAGTAGACATTAGGAAGTTGTGGACCCCTTTTTTTTTTTTTTTTTTTAAAGCTATCCTATCTGGCACCCAAACATCATTCATATTCACATGAGCAGATGTATCCACAAGAGACATGATGGGAACATATCTGTGGATCTTTGGACCCTAAAAACTCCTGCTGTTTTAATTTAGAGAAAATCTGTGGGAAGAAAAAAATAAACAGAGAGTCCAAGAAATTAAATTCCATCTGATTTCTATTCTTTATTGAATTTCCTTTTCATGACTCCTTTTTGCACATGTTTTCTCTGTCTGTACCGCCAACGGGTGCCAACACACACACACACACACACACACACACACACACACACACACACACACACACACACACACACACACACACACACACACACACACACACACACACACACACACACACACACACACACACACTGTTCCCTTGTTTTTCTCTCCTCCCCTTCACGGCTGGGGAAGCAAATGAGGGGAGAGGAGATCACTGGAGAGGAAACAGGGATTCATCTCAGCTGATTCCCTCTGTGATTTGTTAAATTCGCCATTGTTTCAACAGGAAGAGTCAGGTCGAGCTCTTGAGGAAAGCTTTGACAGCAGTGCTTCTGGAAATGTGACGGGCAACATGAGGATCCTTTGGGGGGAAGACAAGGGGTCCAAAAATGAACAGAGGATGGACAAAAGAGAAAGTGACTGTACAAGAAGAGATGGGTTGACAATGGATGCTAGGAAAAGAGGAAGTGGATGATGAACAGCTGATAATGGGAGCCAGAAGGAATAAAAAGACACGGGTAAAAAAAGAGCATGCACTGAAAATATGAGTAGACGGGCAGGGAAATGAGGAGAAGAAAATGATAATAGGAGAAGAAGAGCATGAATGACACTCATAATGTGAGAGTGAGAGACAATAGAGTTAAAAGGGACTCAGTGTGAAAGAAGAAAATAATAAACCAGTCAATCAAATGTATAATGATACAGGGGAAAGACACGAACAAGAAGGTAAAATCCTCAAACAGTGCTGTCAATAACAAGTGGTTTGTGTATTGAAGTACGTTAAGAAGGTTGGAACAGGGCAAGGGTTCAATAGTTGGGTTCCCTCCATATAATTAATATTCATATTAGGATATAATGGTCCCAGCTACTGTGTTCTAATTAACAGCTAGATAAATCAATCACGGTGGGACACCTTGAAAAGCCGGTGTTTAAGATGACTGTATTACAATAAGTCTGATTACAGGATGTAGAGTGTATAAGCCTGCCATTGGCTGCCAAGTCTGCATGATATCTTTTTTCCCTTACTGCTATCTGTGTGTTGACGTTTTGAAAATTCTATTGCATGCTATGATGGATTTTAGCTAGGTCTACTGAAGTTTCTACAAAATTCCACGTCAGAGTTCTGACAACTGGGGGCTTTCCTTCTTTTTTTTTTTTTTTTGTGATCCAACATTTATTGGTAATTTTTCAATATGGGAAAGCAGCACTAGAATTAAATGAGTTCCAATAAACAAAACAAAGCATACATGGTGATACCATAGCAACTGCCTCCTAAAAAAATATCAAGGGCAAATCTCTAATCCCAAACTGACATTACATCATTTGTAATGGGCCACACTGAAAGCATTGCCTTAGGTGTCCTCATAGCACATAATATTTGCCATTGTAGAAGAAGTTTGGAAAGAAAACTTTCCAGGACATTACAAAAATTGAAGGGTCCTCCAAAAATGAGATAAACTGTGAAGTTTGACAAATACTGTATTGTAGAGTTGTAAAACGTAGGAAGACAGGCATGTGTGCATTTTACTTTAATGGTGTCTTCTTAGACACATTCAGATGAAAATATATAGACAAAGTAAGACACATTGAGCGATTTGGAGGAGTTAGAAAAAGACAAAAAGAAGACAAAACTGCAGGATTCAAACCACTGGGAAAACCATGCTATTTCATATATTTTTAGTGATACACTTGTGCTTTCTGCTGCCTTTTCCCTCTGCTTGTATATTTCAAGGCCTCTGCTGTTTGCAGGGGAGCAGGAATAAAGTGCTATCTATAGCCCGGCACTTGCCATGGGCCAGAATAAAATATGGATGTGTCTCCCCTTGCTGCGCCAGCTGAACGTCACCAGTCCAAGATCTGACCTCCAACTGCTCCTGAAAGGCTGAAGCTCAAGACCGACACAAACAAATGAGTCCAGGTCACGAGAGTTAAAGAAAGAAAAAGATCCGACATGTAAGGATATTTCAAATGTATATTTTTTTCTACCTTGAAGGTGCAGAGGATGCTGACTTAAAAAATGTATGGGAGAATTATTCTACGTCTAAATTTTTTATAAGGAACAATGCCACTGTGGCGCAGAGCCTATTTCTAGCAGGAAACACCTGAAAACACCTACCGTAAACCCTGTAAGTGTTATAGTGCCTTTGAAGTTTGGCAGATCAGCGGCTTTTTATTGTTCAGACATGACTTCTCCACAGTGAAAAAGAAGAGAACAGGGACGACTTTATGCACACCTGCATGGTATCTTCGATCTGCCCGTGACTAACATGGCTTTGTGAGTTCAATCTTCAATGGTTCTTGGAGCCAGGATTTCATGCCAAACAAAATGCATGCAAAGACATTCTCTCCCCCAACGAGCATGCAAACCTTTGAAGTACGCAGAGCAACAAAGACACGGCTGTGACACTATTTGACTAAAAAATGAACCCTTCCCGTAGTGCTTTGTTGACCACAATTCTGCTCTTATCTTTGAAAATAATAAGAAAAAAAAAGTCATCAAGGCAAACTGTTTCCTTAAAAATGCACATACTGTAGCCTATGTATGTTCATATTTACACAATGTTGTGCAATTACATTTTTAGGAAAGGCAAGGCAAGTTTATATATATAGCACATTTCAACAACAAGGCAATTCAAAGTGCAAGACATCAAAACAGGGGTGCAAACTCATCAGGGATGAAAAAGGTGACATGGATCCAAACCTTCTAGGGGGGTCCGGGGGCATGCTCCCCCGGGAAGATTTCTTTTAAATATCACCTTTAAAATGTGAATTTACAGACGATTTTAGCATTCAAACCTACTAAAGAAGCAGTGCAAACAATAAGAAAAACACAATTGCTTGTCGATATCTATGTTCTGTTTTAACTTTTTGATCAAGCTTCAGTGAAACATTAAGAACCCGTGCTCCCAACCTTGAGTCCCTTTTTATAAATGGGATGAATTTGCAGAACAGGGCTTACCATGTTCTACTAAGGGGTGATGTGAAGGGCAGTCACTATGCAAGTAGATCTCAGAGCAGAGACTGAGAGAACATAATGCAGTCATCAAGTATGACAATATTGTCAAATATCTTCTATCATTAAATGTGTAACATTATCAATATATGAACCTGATGTTTTGCTCCTGCTGGTTTTCATTAAGTTTATATTCCCTCTGGCATTATTACATGTGTTGACCAGCTGTCACTTTAATGTTGCCTGAGATAATAATGAACCAGAAAGCTGTATGAAGTTACCTTCAAGCTAGCACATGCTCTACCTTTGGCTACCAAACAGTAAATATGATCAGACAGGATGTTGAACAGAAAGGCTGGCTTGCTAGCCAGACTTCAAATCTTTCCACAGTGTTTTCAAGGAAAAATAACGTTATGTAAATTAGATTTACCCCCCCCCCCCAATGTTTTTATTACAGATCTAAATGAATCTCACAAATGACCTATTTGGGATCCAAAACGGCAAATTTCGCCGAAAGGTGACACGTTTGCACCCCTGTCAAAAGCATCATGACAGAGGAAAGAAAAGAAACATTAAAATAGAAAATTTAAAAATCACTACAATTAGTAAATCTGAAAATATGTTCAAATAAAAAGAATTCTAATTAAATTAATTGAAATAAATAAAGTAAAAATATAAAAAGAGTTAAAAGTTACAGTGCAGAGTTTAAGGCATTTTTCTTCAAAATATTGGATTTTATGAATAGTTTATATAAGAACTAATATTAGTGTTTTGTTAATATGAGAGAGTAGAAATAAGCCTCAAAAGTATAATCTACATTTGACATATTTTGGTTCATGAAGTCCAATGTGTTAAAAAAATGAATCCCCTTTCATCCTGACAAACTGCACCCCATGTTCAAACTAAAATAACAAAAACAACTTTTGAAACTTCTCTTAAAGAACACGTCTTTGAAAGAGATTAGGGATTGTTGGTGATCTGGCATGTGATGTTGGCAATCAACTCCTCCACCTTCTGCATGTTTAGGGTCATCCCAGCCTACCCCAATCCGACATTCTTCCTCCCAGGCATTTTCTTTTTAATTTGACCAGACATTGGTAAAAGCATCAAGTGCAGCTCTCTAAAGACTCCAGGTTATATACTCTCTGGCTGAGGAGTCACACCAGCTGCTTTACTTGGGCCAGGACATCAGCAAGGTTTTTATTGAGCCATGACTGTGGTTTTCATGAGCTGCTTATCCACGATCAGCCCCTAGGATGTTTTCATATTCTTCGGTGAGTCACCCTCCTCACACATTTCACAGAGCTCATGCAGAGAGGCCTCTGACCAAATGGACTCGGCTCAAATGGCATGATTCCAGCTGAGCTCGAGGGGACATCGCCTTAGCAGAAAGCGAAAAATGTCTACCAAGTATTCATCCCATCTTTTTGCCATTTCAGACATAAATTTGTTCAGTGTCTCATTGGACACATTCATCTACACCTCATAAAGATGGGGTCCTTGTCGGTAAGGATATTTTTGTTAACGCCTGATTGAAAACTCTTTGCATGACTGCAGCAAATAGCTAAGTCGTTACCCCGTCTTAAAGGCTAAATGATTTTGAGTATAGCAATATGGGCAAAAACTCCATCTATTTTGCTCCTGGAGCTTCCACTGCTTGGCACTCAAAAATGCACTTGAATGAGGATCTACAGAGATGACCACTGGACTGAGCAGACTAGCAGGGTTGATAACTGACTAAAGCGGGGTACACACTGCAGGATAATAAATTGGGTCATTTTTCGGGCCAGATTTCCCCTCTTCTGACAAAAGTTAGCACTGTCCTAATTTTTTTTTACGCTGTTAAAGATGATTTTGTCAGATTTTTCCTGGTGTGCTGTGTTTTAAGAGTGATCTGATTATTGTGGATAAACGTCAGTGTTTCCCCTAGGTTTACAGCGTTGGGGGGGTGGGGACAAGCCGACATGCTGACACGGCGACACGACGACACAAACACTTGAAGGAATCTTGGTGTTCATGTGTTACTTTTAATGACAGCTGTCCTTTTCTATCAGAAAGGTATCCTTTTTTCCCTGATTTCCGACTCTATCCACTATCATAGCTCTACAATAAAGGCACAAAAAGCCCAAAAATAAATCTTTAAACATTTTTTTATTACTTGACCTTCAGGGGGGGCGGGGGGGGCCGTTGGGGGGGGCGGGCCCCCAAGATAATGGTAGAGGAAACACTGAACGCCATATCACGTCTCATGGACCGGATTTTACGGTACCTGAAAAATCACAAAGAAGGGTTAAATGTAAGGTTATATGTAACCATATACTGTTCATGTTTGCGAGCCGTATAGGTGAGCGATAAATAGATTTGCTGCAGTTGTTGCGCTCCCTTCTTCAGTTGGCTATTGTTTTATTCAAAGTGACAATCCACGGAGCGGGTGCTTGTTGTTCCACACAAAAAAGAGATCAGAGTGTAAATATTGAACATGAGGCCGCCCCGATGTCCTTCCTAGCTGATAGGATCACTCTTAACACACCTCACAACCCAGGAAAAACTGGCAGGTAATCTTAAGAACCATCAAGAAATAAGAGTGTCGGAAGGCGGAATTGGGCCCAAAATCGTCCCGATTATCTTCTAATGTGTACCCCACTTATAGTTATTCTCAGTACTGTTAATTCTTTCAGAGTGTGATTTTATTCTTCACATTTCTTCTGTTCATAACTCGAGGAATTTAATAAGAGACAGAAAGGGAACCTTAGAATCCAGATCAATCACTTAGGAAATATTCAACTTTGATTAATCTTTCATGCATATTAATAAAAACGTACAGCTCCAGGTTTCTAAACAGTGTTTGCATACTGAGACACTGATGAATCTCATCATGGCACAAACTATGTTTAACTTCTGACAGATTCCCAAGACAACAAAATACATTACCAGTTATTTGCAACTGTGCTCCTGCAGAAATTTCCGGCACATGTAGGAGCGGAAATGAAGCAGAAAAGACATTATGCAAATATAATTATGACAGGGTGCCAATTTATCACACACAGAGATAATTCATCACGCCCAGAAACAATCCAGTTAATTTAATACACTGCAGGCAACAGTATTTTCTTTCCAATTGCACATTGACCAAGGGCAGGGTGAGGTGAACAGCTGCGGAACTAGATTGTCTCCTGGAAAACCCAGAAACTGAAGACTTCTTTTTGTGTGGGTATGGTTGCTTGGATACAGGCCAGTATCACGCTTTATTGTCCGCCTGCATTAATTCAAATCTGTAATATTTAATCGTCTTCAATTTGTGATGGCGTTAGTTCCATCCAGCCATTTTCTTCCGCTTAACTGAGGTCGGGTCGCGGTGGCAGCAGGCGCAGTAAGTCAACCCAGACTTCCCCCTCCATTGATAGCGTAAGTTGTTAGCGTAAATACAAAATGAAATTGTTTGCCTTGCATTTTATTCCTGCTTTATTCCTGAACACAAAGAGAAACCCTGAACTTTTAATGGGGTCCAAGCGTGACGTTGTGATGCCTATGATATGAATTTCAGAAGATGTTTTGATGCCTTTAATCCTCCAGCTGTCTTCCCTAAAGTAACTCCATTTAAGCCTTCACAGACCCTGTCTATGTGAACAGTTTGAATAAGTAGCATAATCACTCTAATGAACTTGGAGTCTTTGAAATTCTGGGAGCGCAGGAACGCTGAGGGATCTATTGACCATAACGTGGGTGAGCAGTCCAAACCACATTTCAAAACAGCCTCGTAAAGATGGCTCGTGAGTCGGCATGCGATCAATCCGCAGTTATTGATCCGGCGTGGCCTTGGTGCTTACAAACCCATATACTGGCATGTCTTCTTCTGTTTCCATTTCTGTCTCTGACAAAGGCCTCGTGTAGGATCAGATTACTAAGACCCCATTTCTCCGTTTATTTCTATACCTGTGCTGGTCCCCCCCCCCCCTTCCCCACCATCTTCTTCATCATTCTCCTTGTCCTTTCTGCTAAATAACATATTATCAGCTGCTGTACTCTGCAGTTATGTTGTTCTTTTATGCTTTACTTTACGCTCCGTTCAAACTTCCTGGAAAACAAAAATGCACTCAAGATCGCAGAAACTGACAGGCTGTTTCACACTAGAGTTGACAAGAAAGAAAATAATTTCACAAAGAAACTTGACTTAAATGTGTTTTTCCGACTATTTTAAAGCTCTTGTGAGGAACATTTGGTCTATGTTCATTTTAACCCCATGTAGACAGAGTAAGCAGTGATTCGTATCTCTTTGCTGATTTTGTCCTGTACATAAGTAAGAAGGGTTTTCTAACAATAAAACCTAAGCCTGCGGGATGCTGCTGGCCAAGCTGTTAGGTCGCCCCCAACCATGTACGGAGGCTAGTCTTACAAGCATTAGGTCTGGGTTCAAGTCCAACCTGCGGATCCTTACCTGCATTTAATTTCCCACTCCTGATATGCTACTCTATCCACTGTCCAAATCCTGACAGAAAGCCCAAATATAAATCAAAAATAGAAGAAAAAAACACAGTTTCTGCAGCTTGCTGTTGATCACTTTATCTGACACCTACCCCCCAGCAGCCGATTTAGGCAATAAATATAACTGTACAGATATAGTCAATCTAGTCTTTTATGATCTAGCTTGCTTTTGTGGGTCATAAAGATACATTTATTTTATTATCAGCCTGTTTCATAGCCATTTTAAAACTCCTCACAGGAGCTTTAAGTCTCAGTTTGCTTAGGTTAGAAAATGAAAACACAAGTCCTGAACAAACTGTCCAAGTGTTTCCTTTGATTTGTTAGGTTATTTTTATGTTTTATGTTACGAAAGCGTTCAGGCTTTTTTTTCTCTGATTTTGGTTTGTTGACTATACCCACTCAAGGTATTCTCTTCTTCTTTGGATCTACTACTAAGCTTTGTTTTGTTCTGTCTTGTCATACTGCATCTTCTCTCTTTGTCTGTCCTTTGTTAATACATTCGTCAATAAAAGGTGAAAAAAAAAACCGTCTTTAACATGCGGCAGACATGCTCAGTCTTGATCGTGCCGTGATTCACTGGTACATATGCTGCACATTTGTATCCTTAAATCACCTTATTCATCTCACTAAATTGCCCTCATTGACAACACACAACTTTAATGCTTTCCGTTGATAGAGCAAGAAGAAGAATGGGAAGTCTCTGTAATTAACTCCCATCTATTTATCATGGGGAAGGATGACAAGGCTGACTCAGTATTAATCAAAACATTACCCTGAGCTAGCTTGCGCATGCCAAGCTGGCAGCCATTCCTCATCAATGATGTCACATTAGCGATCTAAAGCTCGACACTGGATTATTACTCTCCAGTCTTGAGCTCAATTAGAGCTCAGTAAACACTTGATAAGCTCGGTAATGACAGTGGTCTTGTGGGCGATGAGGAGATGCCTTTCTCATTTCTTGGATGTTGCTTAATTTCTCTTGTGAGCATCCCTCCTGTAATGAAAGATTTTAGGTAAACACAGTGCAGATCATTACAACCGTATAGCTAAAATAGTCTCCGATTTTGGGCTGCCTTTTCTTGCAGTTATAATTGCAAGAAGCATTGAGCTAGTTTACTGGATGATTCATCCTTTTAATGACCCTGCTCTCTTTAGATCTTCTCCCACAGGTCAAAACAAATGGGGATTACCACCGCCTGGCACTATTATTGTTCTGCTTTAGTTGTTTTATACATTGAATTAAGGTACACTTATTATTTTCTTAAACTGTCTTCTCCCCTGCGCTTTAGTCGAGGCGAAGCAAACAACACACTGATTTACCATATAGTTCTTGGAGTCGAGAGGGAAATCTGAGCATTTTGTTTAGCTTACGTGGAGTGGCTCCACGGGAGGGGGAGGAGATGAAAAAAATCCTCAGCACTAGCTTGGGATCTTTCCCCAACGTGTGCGTCTCTGGTTTGTCTAATTTTAAGCATTATTTAGGTACACATTTATGTCTTCCGAGTTGTAAAATCTAAGTATCTCTCCGCAGATTCTCAGCGGGTTGCATGTGGAGCCCAAGGCTTTCTCCGTGTTTACAATGCAATATAAATAACCAGTAATTACATTCAGCAGTCTTTTTTTATATAAGCAACATCCTTTCACAGAAAGGAATTAAAGACACGACAGGAAAGACTGTTAAAAGAAACTTTTACTTTCTCTTGAAGCTTTTTTTTGTTTGGTCATCAACAGAAGAATCCACGTAGATAATATAATTAAGAAAACTCATATTTATCAGATTACGACATCACTGGTTCTTTCAAGAGAATGCTCACATTGATGTTATAATGTTTTATAGTCATTTTCCAGAAAGGGTAATTATAAAGTTTAGATTAGCCATTTGATAGGAAAAATAACAGTGTGAAAGAGCTAGCATTAGCACTTAGCAGAGAGCGACAGATTAGCAAAGAATATATATAGAGAGAGTTATGAATCTATTTAAAATCTCAGAAGATATGAATCATGATTTCTACATAAATCAATATTTTTATCACCTCTAACCATGGTCACTCACTCCAAACTAGGGATGTTCTAATAGGTGACTAATTTCCTAGTTGGTTAAACGGAAATTCAAATTCTGACCAACTGACTAGTTCAAAGTTAAGAAAACAACTCAGGAAACAGACAAATTAAGTTATTTGGATTGTGAGCAGATGAACTCTGTAATTTGGACTGCTGAGTGTGGCTGAAATTAGCAGTGCTAGCATTGATAGCCTTTGGTCCTCCGTGCAGGTTAACATCCACATGTCTGTGCTGAATGAGTTGCGAATTGCTCTGGTCAATATGCCAGTTTAACTTGACACAGCCTTTACATTTCATCTAATTTTTTTAGCTCAAAATACTGCCAAACTGTGCTGCTCTTACACCATGCTATCTGTTCACTGTGCTTGTTTACTTACATCCAGGTAGTAGAGGGGGTAGAGCCGGCCCGTTGACCAGAGCTACAGCCAATCTGGCAAAAGCCCCATTCAGTGGCAGGTGGCCGAGTTGCTGTTTGAGTATAACCCATATGTACAGGATCAAGTGTAAACATGTTGAAATATTTGCTTCCAACTGAAACGGGATGGAACTAATCACAAGATAGAAGGCGGGACATCAATTTGGGATGAATTTGATTGGATCATTAGCTTCAACAAAACTGTTTAATTGATTTAAAAGACTCATATAGAACTTTGCTAAATCGTTTAGCTGACTTAACGTGCAAATCCCAACTCCAAACTGACCAACTTCCTCACTGGTATAAAAACATGGATGCAAGCCAGCTTCCTTCAACTCATCTGTGACATATCAGACGGGCCCGAATCCCCTCACCAAAACTGAAACTTCTACCTTACCATCGACCGCTCCACTCTGTTTCCATCACCACAACCCTTTAGTCATTTTTGACAGCAACCTCCCTTTTAAACATGTCAATCATATCACCAGAACTGCCTTCTTCCATGTTAAAAAGCTAGCTTGTCTCCACCCAATTCTCTCTTTCTCCTCTTTCTCCTCTGCCGAAACTCTGATCTATGCATTCTTCACATCCATAATTGACTACTGCAATAGCGTGCTGTATGATTTATCACCTAAAGTACTCAATAAATTCCAATACATCCAGAACTCCCACACCCATTACCACATAACCCCCGTCCTCCAGAACCTCCACCGGCTCCCATTTCCACAACCCATCAAATTCAAAGTCCTCCGACTAACTTACAAAGCCCTCCATAGCAGGCGTCTTCCTACCTCACTGACCTACTCCTCCCCCCTTCTGTAATCCCCGCTGCTCTGATATCAACCTTCTCTCTCCATCACTCTAGATCAAGAACCAAACCTGGGGTACACAGCCCTCTTCCATATCTGCTCCCTCCCTCTGGAACTCTCTCCCGAAACAAATCTGCACCTGTACCGGTCTGCCAAGAAATTCAAATCACTGATGAAAAGACACCTTTTCAGAGCTGCTTTAAACTGCTGATGGTGCTGTTTTTAACCAATGTTTTCATGTGTTTAGCTGTCCTTTAAAAATATGATTTTGTAAAACGTCTTTGAGTATTTTGAAAAAAACCTATCTTGGATGCTTAGAACTCAAGTAAACATATGTCACACTGAAGATGTTCTCTCCAGAGTCCAGACTTTGTACAGTTATCATCAAAGCTTGAAATTGATTTTGTTCTTCAGTCAGTGCGTTCCAAGTAGAACAATGCGACCTTGAACGTCTCTATCAGAAACACAAATGTCAGCGCCAGAAAAGAAGAATTATTTTCAGTAGACAAAGATGAACTCAGGCAGCTAAACTGATGTGCTGCTTAAATGGCATCAGAGTGAGTGTTAGAGAGGGCTGATGGGAGTTATTTTGCATGGCAATTGGGTGAATTGTTTGTTATTACTGTGAGTACTGGTTCAAGGCCCCAGTCAAGACAGCTCTGGCACTGTGTGAGCAGTGTATTGGTGTGAAGTAGTAACCCGATCACAGTTGAAGCTGTTTTTCAGTATTGCATTTCTCTGTGTTGCATTCATCCAATATGAAACTAGTAATTTTAGCCCAGTCCCTGCATATTTGTGAATATACTTAAAACCAAACACAGACCCACAGATTTGTTTCGTACAAAAATGGAAAATTTCCAATGTGGATACTTTAAAAAAAGTTTTAATAACGTGTCCAGTGATGCAGCCAGCAACCATTGGAACAATGGCAGCCAAGTAGAAATGTAATGGTTTTACAGTCAGTGATAATGCCCTACAATATACTCCCATTGGCATGTATTCTCCAGATACACACATTGAGCCTGGGGCCAGGCCCATTTCATCTCAGAGGGATGTTGTTGACCATGTACAACATTGTAATAGCAGCATTAGCCATGTATCCCCATTTGCCATCAGCTCTAGTCCCTGCTGCTGTGATATTGTCAGTTGTGTCTGTTTATATGAATATAAAGCATTTTTTGGCATATAAAAAAACAACAACAGCTGAACAGTATATTGATACACCATTCATCATTTGACCTGAAGCACGTCACACTGCTACTTTTCTGTTGTTTGATTCAAATGAAA
Source organism: Labrus mixtus (assembly GCF_963584025.1). Classification (NCBI taxonomy): domain Eukaryota; kingdom Metazoa; phylum Chordata; class Actinopteri; order Labriformes; family Labridae; genus Labrus; species Labrus mixtus. The sequence continues at coordinate 5,418,594 of NC_083628.1, read as the reverse complement.
AATCCACCAATTTTCTCTTTTCCCATGACTAATTTACAATAAAAGTCTGCCTGATATCACCATCAGTAGTCAGATAACGGTTGTGCATGTGGAGTCTGAGACACTGCTGTTATCATAGATACACTGGCATGATTTATGTGTGTGAATTTAAAATGAGTGTATTTCCGCTATCAGTGGCATCCACGCTTTAAAGCTTGGGCCACATAAATTGGTACAGATGTGCCGTTGACCGTTTATTTTGAGCGGCTACACCTGCAACACACGCATGATGAAGTGAATCACAGGCAGCCTGAGACGACGAGCTTTGTGTTATCACAAGTTACTCTCACTGGGCTCGTCATGCAAACCAAACATATTGTATGCATGTACTTAAGTGTACCATTATTGAAAGCAAAACATTGCATTAAAGTGTTTATATCCTGAAATGCAGCAGCCCGGACAGAATCAGAACCTCTCTGACCATCCCATGAGCACACTCTAAAGAAGGGAGGCTTTCAGTTTTTATGCCTCAAGTGGATGGAACTTCCTGCCTGATGTCCTGAGAGGGGCCTTTAAAAAGCAGATTAAAAACCTTTATTTTTGTATCTGTTTTTAATGTGTGCTTATCTTGACACTTCAATTTTTTTTGTACGTGCATATGGGAGAGTATGTATGCATTTATGTGTCCATGCATGCATGAATATGTGTATGTAGGTATGAGCACTGCTGTTGTGATTGTTTTGTCAGCTGATGCAAAGAAGATAGTGTTGCCCTGTGTATGAAATTTGCAATATGAATACATTTTGACTTGACTTAAACTTGTGAAACACTATTTATCTTGTGTTCATCTGCTACTGCATGTTTACAATGAAGCACAGTATTGCCAACATGATTCGTTCTTAATAGTAAAGGTTGTTGTTGGTTGAAGTTAATATTGTTAAAATTGCTGATACTTCAGTACTTTGATATTTGTGTGTTACATTTCAATATCATGAGTTATTCAAACCATAAAATGTCACTTAATTTTGTAATTTGATACTAGCTAAAAAGTGTCAACCCTTAAAAAAAACTGTAGGTCTTTATTCATATGTTTAACACTGCAAAAAAATGAGAGAGCAGACAAAGAGCAGTGGAGATGACCGTCTCAATTGCACAAATAGATTGGCAACCTTGCAATACTGAACCAATGCCAATGTATTTGTGCATTGTATACAGTGGGCAGAAGTTTGCTTGCAATTTTGGGAATTAAAACAATAAGTTTCCCAATAATGCGTGCCTTGGACTTGTATTCTTGTTGCTATGGTATCAAAACAGGTAGACATATTTGTTGATTTTTACTAGTACCGTATCAAAATGTAAGATTCTGGTATCGTGACAACCCTACAAGAATGTAGGATGACTCAAAGTCATTACAGGATTTGACCGGGCAACACGTGCTACAGGCAGGAATGTTATCACTAGGAGATGTAGCTTGCTGCTTTTTGGAGAGGTATGTGTGATGTTGATAGCTGATCCCTGAGGACTAACAAGATTTTCAGCATGGAGCAAAGGGTTTTTCTGCTCCTGATTTACACCCTCCATGCTGCCCAATGCATTCCCAAAGCCACGGGAATCCAGCTGAATAGTGAAATTGACAAGCCTCATTTGTTTGGTTGTCTGTGTAACAAAAAGCCAATGTCATGCACAGCCCTGTGAGGCATATCCACGATCCCTCGGGGTAATACTATTGAGTTCAGTTGAATGGGGGGTTATCTGTCAGCAAGGACAGACAGATAAAGGATGACTGGTGTTTGGAGACTTCTGGGATGCCAAACAGGTGGGACAGGAGTTAATCAAGCATGTATTCAAATGTCTCACACAGATTGGGCAGAGGCTTCAAATTACATTGTTTTTGTTCTTTCTTCCGGAAAATGCCACATTGTTTGAAGGATGATGATATAAGGGCATGTCCAGAGCTGTGTGACAAAAATAAAACATACTATTATATCTTGTCGTCACATTAATTAACCATTTTAAACTAAAGAGTCCCAGTGTAACAAATTGCACTTGACTGCCCCCTCATCAAATTCAGTTTGACCCCTGAAGTAACCTATCAATCACTATCCATCTCTATAGCATAGAGATGGATCTCAAACTGAGCTTGTCAAGGACCCAATAGAAAACGCAAACTTGGCCTGGAAAGATGTCAATCAAACAGAAACCCTACTGTAGGCGCCATTATTCACATTTCAATCCCCTTTTCTTTCTCATAATTTCCCAGTTTGGGATTGATTGAGTCCATTCATCTATCCCTCCATCCATCCAGCCATTCATCCATCCATCTGTCGGTCTGGCTTTCTGTCTGTCCGTCCATCCATCCATCCATTAGTCCATCAATCTATCTATCCATCAAACCATCCATCCATCCATTAGTCCATCAATCTGTCTATCTGGCATTCCACCCCTATGTTGATCCATCCTTCCATCCATCCCTACCCCTATCCATTTATCCACCCATCTATTGATCCATCAATTTGTCAATCTGTGCATTGGTCCATCCATCTATCCATCCATCTGTCAATATGTGCATCAATCCATCCATAAATCCATCTTTTCCAACACATCGCAACTGTTTGCTTTTATTATTTTAGCCACTGACAGACTACAGAACCTGTTGTTTTGGTATTAGATACAGCTTTTTTAATATTTAGAGACTCCACATTTGGACTAAACAGAACTTAAATCAAATGATGTCTTACATTTTCATTTTTTTTTACGAAAATGGACTTAACAGATGGACTTAATTATATTAAATTTGGATCAAAAGCTCAACTTGCACATTCAGGACAAATAAGCAAATTAGAACATTGACCTATCTTTTGATACACGTGGCATCACTCAGGATAAATCTTTCATGTGTCTGTGCATTAGTATACATACATGTGGTAGTCCATACATTGTATTTGCTTGATGTGATATGTTGCTGCTAATTACCACTTTGCTTGGCTCCCTTTTTTGAACCATTTGTGACCTTTTTGTTGTCCGGAAATAATGGCATCATTAGGTGATTAGCCCAAGAGGCAGGCCTGCACAGCGAGAGCCTTGACCTCTACGCCCTCACTGCTTTACAGTATTTTTTCCTCTTCTCTAATCCCAGCGTTCTCCCTTCCGCTTGGGAACAGATCACATATTAACCTTCATCTCTTATCCTTGTTGCATAATTTCCTGTTAAATGAAGACTGCATTATTATCAACCATGGCAATATTTGGTTGGAGGGCTTTGAATGAAAATGTGCTTGTTTGATTTAAAGAATGAAATAGCCAACCAGCAAGAACAAAAACATTACAGTATCAATAAAGTAATGATCTTTGTACAATGGAACAAAAAAAGTTCTTATTTAGTTGGTTAAATTACTGTCATTTTGCAGCCTAAAACATAACTCCACTGCAAGGTCAGCACTAATAAGGCAGGTTACTGCATACCTTTTAGTGTTTGCTTATCCCTTAGTTAATCTGTATGCATGTTAAAAACTGGAAAATCAAGGAATTCATAAAAAGGCACAGAATTAGGGTGAGACTAATAAATATTTAAATTTAAGATTCATATCAGTGAGAGTCAGATAAAATAAAAAGTGTTTAAAAATAAAATGTAACACATTTTCAACCATTATAATAAATGGTACAGTGGGGATTTTAGAGTTAGTGGGGCCCTAGGCAAAAATCAATTGGGGGGCCCTCCAGCCAGGGTTCATCACCATTATTTCTGCCAGTGTCCCAATGTTTACTCCTATTCGTCTGTCTCCTTTTTCTCTCCTATAGACAGATAGTTCCTCTTCATTTTTCGTTTAGTTTAATTGACAAACTTTGGATTTCACAGGATATAATGCATGCAATGCTTAGCATAGCAATGTGAGTGAGTGCTGTCAGATGGGGCCCCCTTAGGGAGGTTTCCTACTGTCATTGCAAAAATTTCACATTTTGGGCCTGTGATTTGGTTTAAGTTTGTGAGTCCTCAGGGGCCCCCTACTGGTCTGGAGACCCAAGCAGTTGCCTGCCATGCCTGTTGACAAGCAGCGCCTCTGATTGTAAATGTTTATTTTATTATTTTCTTGTGCAATAAAGTCTTGGTTTTACTATTTTCAAGCGTCAAAAGCTTCAATGTACTTGAATGAAGAAGAAACACTGTCATAAAAACTTAAAAGAACAGAAACATGTATTGTACATGTATTAATTTATATTTATTTTTATCAAGCAATGTATAGTTGACTTCAGACAACTGTCATAATAAAGATATGTAAAGTGATAAATACTAAGAGTCTAATACGGCATGCAATGCTTACCCATTTCGCAAACCTCACCTATGAATAATTCAGTATGACATGAACCAGGGCACCCTCCAACTCTGCCAGAAACCCTTTAATTATTGAAGACTGACTGTGCAGAGGAGCACCCCAGGTTCAACAGGATGTGATATCAACAAATGCAACACAGCCTGAGATTATTACGTTTGGATGACTTGTGTCAGGAATCTCTTCAGCGAACAATTTAAAAGGTTTCACTCATGGAACTGTATCATTTTAGCCCTTGCTTGGAGGCCCCTTACTGTGTTAAGTACAGTTCATCAGGCCACTTGGAGGTTTGCACCCCTGAGAAAAGAGACAAAACTGAGCACCTCAGTTTTCAACTGTCCGCCAACTAAATGCCAAGCAACTGATTTAGCTAAAAAATACACCCTCCAATCAACTCAGCATTTAGTTTATTCAATTTAAATTAACAAGATAATTCTCCTCAAGTTTTCATCACTCACTAATTAGTTTTTATGCCAACAAGTTTGTTCTATGCAGACTCAAGTTATCAGGGCTTCCAGTGCAGACACAAGCAGGAAATGGGCCCAGCTTACCTTGGGAGCTGCTGATCAAATTTCTACATCACTATTATTCAGCCTGCACCTCCATCACTGTCTAGTTTGGATCAGGCACAAAACAAGACAGGAACTGACAAAAACAGACTGTCAAGGACTGCAAAATGAATCACTGCTGCCAACCTGCACTCTGTCCAGGACTAATACATGTCAAGAGTCAGGGAACTTGCAGAAAACATCACTGCGGATTCTTCGCACCCTTTTGTAGGGAATACAGAGGACTGTATAACAACCAGACACAGCAACAGTTTCTTTCCACAGGCTGTTGCTCTGATTAACAGTTAACAGCAGTCAGAGTGTCAGGAGCAATACCTGGGCAATAATAATTGGACACAAACATCCTAATGTTTCATGTTAAAGCCAAATTTCATTCATCCTGAATTTACTCTTTCATTTCTATTTTGTTTGCGGTTTGTGCACGTAAGACGCAGCAGTAAATGACAAATAAATAAACTCATATATTGCTCATAAGACTGTGAAAAGTAAAGATATGTCTCAGTCGATGGTATTATTTTAAAAATCTAATTTCAGACTTTTTTAAGGACCGAAGGGAACCCTGTAATCTCCTAGGGATTGGTCTTAATTTTCGAATATTTGAATAGTCATTTATTTCTAAAAAATCTGAGTGTTCAATCAACTTCTCTGACATTTTTCTAAATTTTTTAACTGACCTTGTTGCAATGCGATGCCACTGATCATTTACTAACCACATTGTTAACTAACTAAATGATCAATTAATTTAACGTTTCTTATGTCAAAATTACAGCGATTGTGATGCCAAATCTGTTAGCCTGTTATCTGTTAGCCTGTTATTATTGCAAGTGAATATCGAACCACAACTGCTTGTAGCCCCAGACCAGTAGGGGGGCCCTTGAGGGCTCATAAAACTTAAACCAAAGCAGTGGCCCTTAATGTGCAAATTTTGCAATGACAGTAGGAAACCTCCCTAAGGGGGGAACCATCTGACAGCACTCATTGTCAATGCCCTTCAAGGCAAATTGTGCTTGCATTATTGCTGTGAAAACCAAAGTTCGACTATGAAAGTCAAAAAAGAAAAATGAAGAGGAGTCATCCGTCTACAGGAGAGAAAAAAGAGGAAGAGGAGTAAGCGTCAGCTGGCAGACGCGATGGTGATGCACCATGGTTTTAGGGCCCCCTCAGTTGATTCTTGCCTAGGGCCCTAACAGACTCTAGAATAACCACTAGTTCTGTGTATTTTCATTGAGAGGGATGTAAAAAGTAAGACTTTGTATATGTACACATACCTGTCCAATAGTGCTGATCCTGACTCAGACTCAGGTACTGATTCCGACACAGGTCATTCTTGATAACATGACTCACAGAACACAGGCTCCTTATCTCACAAACAGTGTGAAGTTAAGAAGTGAGTCACCCAAAAGTGCTTATTCGCGACAAAATGTAAGCAATACATGCTGTGCTACAGTATCAGGAACATGGGTGGGCTGGCCAGAGCCAAAGTGAACTGTCCAAGCTGGTCCATCTGGGGAGCTGGCACTGAGAGCCTTAACGGATGTACAAATCATGCTTGCAAAAGCAGGACAACTACCACTGAGCGCAACAGATTTTCTATGGCAGGAAGTGTATGCTGCAGAGTGATTGAGACAGAACCAGCATCATGCTGTTAATCCTCCAGCTATCGCATTATCAATCTCCATTATGTGCACACTGTGATCTGCATTTCCATTATTCTAAATTGTTCATAAAGGATAATGTATTTAGACAAGCGACTTACCTCGTTTATCAAAATTACGCTTGATCTCATTTTGGTTGCACATCATGTCAGTGTGTCCTCCGATGCCAATATTAACTCCATAGTCTTCCTGGCACTTCCCATCGTTCAGCTTGTTGTGGAGCTGGTTGGGCGTGGAGTTATGCGAGTGTCCACCGGGGTCCTCCTCGTCGCAGTCGTAGTCATCCAGAATGGGGGTCTCGCGGATCGGCATGCCGATGACGGAGCTCCCATGCTGGTGCGTCCCTCTAGAGCCGCGGTAGCTGTCCCTACCCTGGGGCCCCAGCAGCACAGAGGGAATGTAGTGGATCTCGTGGGTCGCCTCGGTGCTGGCGCTCTTCTGGGGGATCCGGCGACGCTTGCACCACCGGTGGCGGGTGTACAGGACGAGGGTGAAGAGGAGAATTAGGAGGAGGAGGGCGATGAGGCCACCCTGTGGGGGGAAAAAAAAAGCAGGATTAAAGATTGTGAGAGAGGGAGGCACAACAATTTGATAATCAGACTTAATTGTTAACGTCAATATTTCATGTGGTGCAAAATAACACATGCACATGATAGAAAATGGACTCCACCTCGAACAATAACAATTATAATCACGGCTCTAGTGCCAGTTATATTAGGTTGAACGCCAATTAGCACCATTTGCCAGCTTTTGAAGAGCTTTGGCAATCAGCACTTCAATATGTGAGAGTAATGTGAGGCAGCTAACAGAGGCCTACAGAGACAAAAAAATCATTTTGTGCTCAAACTGGAGAGATGTGCACTTTTTCAAATATAATTATCCAATATGGAAAACCAGAACAATCGTGAATATTGATAACCCAGCAGAGCAGACACAAACACTTGGTGGAATCTTGGTGTTAATGCGTTACTTTTAACGACAGCTGTCCTGTTCTATCGGAAAGGTATCCTTAAATGACTTCTTTCCCTGATTTCCGACTTTATCCACTATCCTATCTCTACAATGAATGTCTCTACATTTTTGCAGTGCATCCATAAGAGTGTCTTTTCTTGTCTTTCTTTCAAAGCAATTTATGGATGCTTGCTGAAAAGGGCCATCAGAGATACTGATATCCCAGGAACGTGTCAGTCACAATAAATCAAAAAAACATCTTCACATCTGGTTGTTTAGATTCAGGGGAGATATAACTCCCCTGAATAGGCCCCCTCTTCAACCATCCCATATCCCTCTGGTGAGGCTCCTTTCTGGGTTTCTCTCATAGAGAAACAGCAGACTCAAGTTTGATGAAATCAACAAAGAAATGTCAGACAAGTACATTTTCCAGAAGCTTGACAAATACTAACAGGTCTGCTTTAAAATGTAATAAAGTTTCTAAGCAGTATTATAAGTGACATATAATAGTGTTATTATTATTAAGTTAAAATCATCTTTAATTAATTTGTTGTGCTATTTTTAGACTCTTTGAAGGGATCTGAAGTATTTCTTAACTTTTTTTAAGGACAACAGAGAACACGAGTGGAACACAGGACAGCCCTGTGGTTGGACGGCATTAGGAAGTAATTTAGGGAGGAAAATAAAATTGCAGTGGAGCGCAATTTTGGAGCTCCGGTTCTCAAAATCAGCACTTAATCAGCATATTATCAAAAGTCAAAAATTGGGACCCTGCAAAAAATACAGATATAGAAATGGACACTTTTGTTTGTATAGATTTTGGCGCCCCAGTGGACAAAAAGGCACCTCTAATCTCTTTGCTGATTTTGTCCTATACGTGAGTAAGCAGTTTTTTTTTGTTTTTTTTTTTACAAAGAATCCCAACCTTCTTCATTTTATGAGTCAAATGTGTCAGTAATAAAGAATCTTTTAAATTAAAAAAAAAAAGCATTTTCTACAGTGTACAGTTACTAACTTGATATGACACTTACGCTGTGGCACTGGTTTCAGGCATTAATCATGACCATATAGAAATGATCTACCTTCTCGCTGACGACGTTGTTTGTGTTAGTAGGTCATACAGAGGCATGATAATTCATTTCAGCCTGTTTCATGAACAGGAAAAAAATTCTTCAGAGGAGCTTTAATATAATCAAACAATGCTTTAACTGTACAGCTACTTGTAGGCGTTGGACTTGATGCCTGCTAATGTGTCGACTCCCCTACATATATCATCTCTCCAGCACTAATATAAAGAAGTTATTCTCTTAGTTTCACTGCTGCATCTGCACTCACATCTGTAGAGCATCACACACACTTATGCCTCAGGGTTTCTTTGCTATTTTAGCCCTTCCTTTTTTCCACAAGCCTCTACTATGGTGCCTTAAAGTTACCAAGGAGCATTTCCCCATTCCTCCTTGGTTCATTCAATATCTCACCATCACAGAAACATCAAACACCTTGCCACATATGGTGTGGCTGATAAAGTAAATCCATATGCACAGACAGAGTGTTGGGAAGAAAGAAAAGAGAAGGGCATGACTCATTCTTTGATTTTTCTTTTTTTCCACAATGACATTCAATAGGTGAGACGTAGTATTTGATTCATCCAGACATGGCAACTGACAGGTGATATATTTGTGATGTTGCACAGCAATGCAGCATCAGCAATTTTACTAGCGCATATTCAAAGATGTGATATTCAAGCACACGTGCATGAACTCCGGTCACATAGGGAAGGCGTTGGCACACACACACACACATTGCACAAACTAAATCACGACGGAATAATAAATAAAATCCACAAGGGGTCATTCATCACAACATTTAAAATTCCATCTTCATGAGGAAAAACAAACCCCGTTGAAATTATAACTCATGCACTGCCGGGTGTCCATAAATCAAACTACGCTGAGAGGAGAGGCGGCACGGAGAGGACTAGTGCCACGGACAAACTTGTTCATTAATCTCCGATAGGATGGCAGCTTTGCAGAACTGCAGTCCAGAAAAACTCCCCGTAGTCTGCACTCCTACATTAATTCCCTCTGAAGAATAGCAAAAGCGTACCAAGGCTTATGTTTCATTTCTAGCAGCGGGAGTGATAATGGAGTGACATTGTGTTTCTCTGCAGCACATCACTGAAAAATTGATGATGTAGAATTGCAATGAAAAAGTTGAAGTCTCAGTTTTAAAGTAATTCTCCCGTTAACAGCCGAAAAAAAAACAAGGCGGAAATATTTTCTGGGGCTCTGTGATGTCTTTATTGGTGTGAGCACTGCGGTAACACGTCAGTGGATTGTGACTGGAAAGTAAAGAAAGAATTATCCCTCTGTCATGGAAATGTTAAGTAATTGCACCTTTTACAATCCAACCATGCACTAGTTTGACATTTCAAAACCTTAATAAGCCTTCTTACATTTCAATTTGAATAATGCAGCCTTGGTACCAAAGTACTGCTTCAGTGCAGACAGTCGGAAGTCTTTGCAAAGTGCAAGCACAAGCAAAAGCGATGTCAGCTTTTGTCAGTTCATATCTGTTTATTTGACTCGGTCGCTGGCACATCAGTGCCCTTAAGAATCTCTCAAATTTCCTTTCCCGTCTCATCTCACAATGTTTTTCCTCCGCACTTCCCCTCCCTTCTCGCTTTTGTTCTCTCCCTCCTCCCTTCTCGATTACTTTGTGTCCCTCAGTCTCCATTCGCCTTCATGTTTGATCACATCTGTCGTCCACTCCTCAGAACAACAGCCATATAAATTTGCAGTGGCAGATGTAGCCATGAGGGAAAATGGGTTTTCTGTTTCGTCTTCAGACCCCTACAAATCCCTGCTGCTTTAGTCCCTAAGAGACTTCACAGGGAGGAGGAGAGCTGCTGGAAGCCCAATCATTTCACATCTTTTTTTTCTGAGTATAGGTTTTCTTCAGTCTGCGATACATATATATATATATTTTTTAGGGCGGCCCCTGGGAACTCTGTGATGCAAACATCAATCGCGAGTACCCTGAGTCGACTCTTATTTCATCTGTCAATTCTCAGCACCTTTGTTTTATAGCTGTGTCACTGTACATGGATTAATGCAGGTGCCACATATGGAAGGCTGGAAACTTGAAAAAGAAAGTCTAAAACAAAAAAAGACCTCAAACCACATAAATAATGTGATGGAAGCTGAGAAGGGTGGTTGACACTAAGGGCAGAGTGAGGCGAGGCCTGACTGCTCCAGCGATCTCGAGTCTAGAGTTGACAGTCGATGAAATCGGAACATCAGTTAGTTCTGGGGAAAGGCATCTCGAGTCTGCTGGCTGTTCCACCAAATCTCTGCTCTGGCAATGACCGTCAATGGAGCCATGGAAGCCGAAAAGAGTGGTAAAAATGTAACGCAGCTTATTGAGGCCATACAACAGTAGGAAAGGTAGCACGAGGCCATGCAGAATGAGGCCAGGTAGCACAGCTCAAGTTTGCAGGCTGCTCTGATGCTCTGCTCCTGGAATGAAAGATTGGTCCAGTGTTCATTCTGGCAGCTCTTTTACATTTAGTCCTCGTCTTTAATTGGAAATGCTGATTGGTTTAAGTCACATTATAGTCATTTAGTCATATTTAAAATCAATGACAAATCAAGACATTTGAGTCCAGATCAGTCAATAAAAAGTCTCTACATTCAAGTCAATACTTTTGGACAGCTTGTATTAGCTGATTTTCTTGACTCATTAACGCACGTAGAACCTTCAGCGTGTTACACAATAAACTGCATTGTCATATAAGTTAATATTACGTCAAGGAATATATGACTGCACTATCAATAATTGAAGTACTAACAGCTTCATTGTGCATTATGATATAACGAGGAATTAACTTATATCTTAAGTTATATCTTAAAGGTTCACAATGAAAGGGATTCAATGACAGTCTTTAAGGTATGAAAATAAAAATGTAGGCTGCTCAAGGTGTTTGGCACTGAACTGAAATTAAAGCCAAGTTGCCTTATAGTTGAAACAGGACGTATCTTGTCTTGGCGGCCGCCATGATAGTCAGAAAATGTTTATTGTTGCCAAGGAAACACCAGATGTTACGTCAAAGGCAGCTGCATAACTCCCATGATTCCCCGCCAGCCTTGAAGTCATCTTTTTGTTATTGTTTTGATTGAGCGCCCCCTGGCGGTGGAATTGACATACTGTGTGTTTAACTCCATGTTAATCAGCCAAATCAAATTCAACTGGAAATTCTGGAAGTTCTATTCAACGGTCGCATATTACTTACTGTGCATTTCCTTTTTCCCATAAATCCATTTGCAACTTATTTTATTGTTCCATCGTTGGTCCATTTTACCGCCCTAGCATTGTAAATGTTCCATCCTTTACTTTTTGCCCCAGCTTTTACCTCTCATTTCCCACCTTCCCATGTTCCCCTTTTTTCTCTCCCTTCTCTTCTCATGATAATGTTTTCTCTTTCCTTTTATCAAACCCTGCAGGGCTGGCTCACTACCATTTCATCTTTTCTCACATATTCTTTTCTCTGTTCTTTTACAGATTGAATGTCGAACTTGGCAAAAAAAAAAAAAAAACACACCTGCAATGAATTATTCAACGCTTTGGCAACGTATTTTCAACAGACAATACTAGAAAAATCCTCAGGTAAAACTATTACCCTGGTTTAGCAATGAAAGACATGTTGAAACTACAAGAGATGAATAGTACAGGGTTTCCCCTTTTTACTGGTGTATTGAATGGCTTCCAGTGGAAGTAAAGATGAACTCAACATCCTTTAGAATAGATCTAAAAATGTAGTGGAATGCTATGAATGTCTTGGTTATATGAAAAAAGGAGCTTTGGAAGTTTTTTTCCCCCAACAGATACTGTACTACATTACAGTAATATAGTATTTACTATGGCCGCATTGAAATAAAACAGTGTGATGAAGTATATGGGCTGGGTGAGAAAACAAAAATCAATACAATACATTTGGAAATATGAGCATAATACATTTTGGGAATATTTTTTTTTTCACCAAAAACGCATTACCGTGAAATTCCCAACTCCATATGAGAGAAATAATCAGGATATGTTATCATGGCTGGCTCAGATAAACAACATTATGCGTCTTAGCTGTTTCCAGAAATGTGTTTTCTGTGGCCATTGGCGTTGTTAAAGTTACAGTGAGACAAAAGAGTGCTTCTTAAGCAGGACACAGTCTGAGTGAAACAGGCTATGTGTAAGCATCATTTGACCACAAGACTTGACTTTGAGGTAAAATGTGAAATTTCCAGAGTAGATGTCCCACTTTATCACCAGTCTCTCAGACCAAAACAAAGCTTTTATTTGGCCAAACTTCCGCTGTCCTTCAGCACACCCTCCTCCCCTCCACCTCCAACCTTCATTGTTCCAACCTAGGGGAGCGTTTGTAGAACTCATGTTTTTTTTGTTTTTTTTTCAGATAGGCAGTCCAAAGATGAATTTGTTCTATTTATTTATATTTTATTTTAGAGCAAACTTAATCTTTTGTTAGGTTTTGAGAGCCCATTGGTTTTACTGGAATTGTACTCTTGTAACAAAACCTCTGCATTTTTCTGCCACTATGAATGGAGAGGGAATGGGCTCAAGTAAAAAAAAAAAAAAAACATGTTTTAGCCACCGAGTGACAAATAAACAAGCTAAAGGAAGTTCTATCCCGTCAGTGTGACAACAGAGCTGAGAACAACAAACCCAGAGGGAGTTTGACTTCACTCTTGTTTTAGAAAGTCATGATATATTTACTTGGGACATAAAAGGGAAAGAAGCTTGACAGTGAAAGTTACCGGGATGTGAATCCAACAACATCCGAGTGAGACAATAGTTGAGTCACTAAAATAATCTTTATGGACGTAATAAATTATCGAACAGTTTATATGGCCACTTTAACTTGGGACACCATTATTGCTATTGTTACTACTTGAAGAAGAAGAGTTAAGAGGTTAAAAAAATCCACCGCAAAGCCTGTTTAGACCTGACCATTAAGCTTGATAAAAGGGAATGTGAATTAAAGATAATCAATCACTAATTAAATAGAGACAGCCCCAAGAGTGTGCTGATGAAAGAAGTAGCAAAATGCACAGTTGGGGTTTCTTAAGGCTTTTAAAAAAGCCATGCAATGCAGGAATGCATTGTTTTGTGTTGGTCATGATACAACCTGTTATCTATAGGCATTATAATGTAAATGTGATCACTTGTCTGGTAATACTGTTCACTCATTTCAAGCAAAGGGTTGAGTCTGAGAGTTGAGTCATCTGTACTGGTTACACAACTGGTTGTCTTAACTCATAAGACTATAAAAATGTTCATTATTTCAATACTTTTCAATGCATTGGTTTTAAAACCATAATGATCAATAGAATCAAAAAGTAACAAAGCGTTGAAACCCTTCATAGCTACAGTCATATTTTTAACCAAAAGCTTTAGTGAGCAAATTAGAGAGCACTGTCTAATTAGATTTTTTGGGGGTAATTAATACAAGAAATGACAAGGGATGCATTGGTCCAACATCGGTATCGGCCCTGTTGACACACATGTTGTAATGTAACATGTAATGTTTCATGAGCTGATATCAGTAGCCAATGTTTAATTGTTGTGCCAAATCAATTTAATGCCATTCACCTTAAACCCAGGTAGGCTCACCTACTTAAGGGGCTACCTGTTGGAGCTGAGGCGCTTAGAGCCAGAGCCAGCGCAGGTATCCCTCCTCACTAAAACAAGCAAAGAGAATATGAAGAAAAAGAGGTTCAAGAAGAGGGATACGGAACAGGCTAAGGAGGAGAGGCAGCCGGAGACCTCTACCTGCCATAACCCTATCAAACGTGCGGTCGCTACGGAATTAAGCTGAGGAACTTTCCACTCTCGATCATGTTCGATCTGGATTATCTTCAAACCAGCCATTTCTGTTTCACAGAGACATGGCTGACTGGGGTTGCAGACTTTCATATGGATGGCTTTTTACATCATTCGCTTTGACAGAGATATGGCGAAAAAGGCGGAAGTCAACTGGGGGCAGGCTCTGTGTGGATGTCAACTGCAAGTGGGAAACACACTTCATAGTGAGGGAGACCGAGTGCCGTAAGCACTATGAACTCATGACTGTGTCCTTCAGATCACACTATTTACCCCAACAGTTCTCTCAGATTACTGTCATTTTAGTGCATGTGCCAGGGCCTGATTGTTGTTTGTAGCAGTCCCCTTTTAATGTCTGTACTTCATGTGGTGTTTGAATTTAAGTTATATTTATTGTTTTATAATTTCTGTTATTGTTAAGACAGACAATACAGTTTAATCTAATGCTACTGATTCGGAGAAGAGGTTTTTTATTAGGCTAAATAAGGTGACTGCTGAACAAACTCTGACTTGTTTTCATTGTCAAACATGAGAGAAATTGGTGCCATTGTGGTCTTACATCATAATAAGTCATAAAAAAAAAGATATCGGAATCAGCAATCTGGTCAGTTCAATCTGTTTCAAACATCGGCTTCTTTATTAGGGCTGTGCTAAAAAAAATTCATATGGCAATATATCGCCATGTGCTCCCTGCAAATACATGTATCGATGCAGATGTTACAGCTGTGATGACAGTTTGGAAAGACAGTTGCCCTATGGTGCAGTTAGCAAAAAGACCATAGCCATATCTCTGGGATTAAAATATTTTAATGTATTTCTATGATCTCTGAGGACCTGAATTGAAGTGTTTTAAAATGTACGATCCTTAATATGCCTCTACTGTTATTCTCAACAATAAAGAACAGCTGTTGTAGTCTGTGTAAGACATGGTCATTATCCAAAATCAATGTATATCACAATATGTATCGTATCGTGATACATATCGTATCGTGGGGTTGTTGGAAATACACAGCCCTAGTCTGGATCGGCCCAATCGGTGCATCTCTAGGATTGACCCAATAATGGTTGGCTAGTACTTGTTGTTGTTGTTGTTGTTGGTACTGTAGGATCGAATCAGGTATCGATATCATTCCATTTTGACTTGAATCAAAGTTTAAAAATCTGTGACAATCCTATTAGGTTCCACAGAACAGTAATCACAGTAGAGTCTGCATTTGACTAGTTTTGGTTGTTTTGTAAAGTGAAGCAAACATAACTGTTAAAACATTTTGCAAAAAGAGAGGAAACATCTTCAATGTGTCTGTGTAAATGTTTTTGCTGTGATATTATTCCTGCATGTTTATGCAGTCATATTTTTCTCTGCCATGTGACACTCATTTTGATGGCATTACATTTACTGAGGACAGAAATAAATCTGTCAACATGGATCGCTCCGATTTGTCACCTTTCTTTGCCTCTTTCAGAAAAAAAAAAAAAAAAAGAGTCACTGAATGGCTGATGTCTGTACAGACGTTTTGCCTCATTTTGTGTTGAAAACAAACAAAGTGAGCAGTATGAACTCCATAACAGCAACATAAACTGGACTGGAAGCACCACACTGAGGCTGTCTACAAGAAGGGTCAGAGCAGACTCTACTTCTTGAGGAAGCTTAGGTCTTTTAATGTGTGTAGCAAAATGTTACCCATGTTTTATCAGACTGTTGTGGCAAGTGTCATTTTCTTTGCAGCCGTCTGTTGGGGCAGCAGCATCAGGGCTTGTGACTCTAAAAAGCTTAACAAGCTGATTAGGAGGGCTGGCTCTGTGCTGGGGACTGCTGTGGAGCCCCTGGAGGTGGTGATGGGGAGAAGGATGATACAGAAACTGTTGAACATTATGGACAATAACATGCATCCCTTACAAATCTTGTGTGAACAAAAGAGTGTTTTTAGTGGGAGGCTACGGCAGCTAAACTGCAAAAAGGACAGATTTTTTTACCAACTGCAATTGCACTTTATAACGACTCCTCTTTAAGTAAGGACAGAAGACATTTAAACTTTTAAACTTTAGCCTGAGTTTCATATATCATATATCAAACTGTACTGTGGGCTCATGTTTTTTTGTATGGGTGGGATATGTATGTATATATGTGTTGTGTTGTGTTGTGTGTTTGTATGTATGCTGGCTGCTGGAACACCTACATTTCCCTGCTGGGATGAATAAAGTATATCTTATCTTATCTTATCTTATCTTATAGTGACTATCATGAATCTGTCTTAAACTTGTGCGTAAATGGTTGAGTCACTACTAAGACGTAATAATATTCTCTGTAAATGTCCAAACTCTGAAGAGATGAGCTGCATTTAATGCAGACTGAAAATGCAAACATTGGAAGCGTTGCACGGTACAACTGCTGGTTAGTTTAATTCATCATCTGTTTGAATATGTGTTGGCAGTATCCCCTTATTCAGGCTTTTAATTGAACTTTTTAATATCTATTTGTTTTATAATCACAGGACTGTGCTTTCATTTTGCTGCTATATCCAAAGAAGGACCATTACATTTCTTACTGTGGTGTTTCCTCATTGTTAAACAAGATTAATGATATTGTTTTCTCAGTTCCTGGCTTTATTTCTTTTTTTATTGAATGTCTTTACTGTTTTGTGCTCCATTAATTAGAGTCAACTATGCATTTACTGCTTTGTGTGTGTGTGTGTGTGTGTGTGTGTGTGTGTGTGGATGGTTATTTGGTGTGAAGCACTTTTTCGCTGAGTGAAAATACTGCACAGGTAAACTGTTCTGAAATTGATTGAAATGATCTGGGGAAAAAATAATATAGCCAAATAATTTGATAATACATAATTGTGTAAAGCAACATTGTGGTAACAACTGTTTGGGATCTACGGAAGAGGATTAGGACCACTTAAAGAAAAAAACTTTGGGTTGACTTTTTTTTTTTTTAGAATTCTGACTTTTTTCCAAGAATTCTTACTCTGAGAAAAAAGTCTGAATTCAGGGGGGGGAAAAATCAGAATTTTTAAAGTAGATTTTAAAGAGATTAAAGTAAGAAAAAAGAAAGCAATTTTTTTTTTCCCAGTGGCCTTAATCCTCTTACATAGGGATGCAATATCAACTTAAAAAAACAAATCACATAGAAGATACATCGCTCCCAAAGGCACATTTATTTTTTATATTGTCATAT